>NC_136423.1:150448097-150578097 GCF_052625555.1 Lactuca saligna
ACTACACGAGTCTGGTCCATGATCATCACTTTTTGATCCAAAATTGTCTGGCCCATGTGGCATAAGTATCCTCAAAATTTCGTTATCTCTTTAACACAATTCTTAGATTCGTCATGTCCCCTCAAAATTCCAAACAAAAAAAAAATGATTTGTACGACCATACACATGAGTAGATTGTAAGGTTTTATGTAGAACGAGTCAGTGGTGATGCATCGTCACCAAAAGGTTCTGTCATTTCTTAAATAAAAACTAAAGACCAAAATTGTAATTATTCCATTTTATACAAATTAAAAGGAAGATATAATATTGGTGAAGTGAAATGGATAATAAATTATAATAAATACTATTGATCGAAATAAATGGGGTTGTTTTAATTTATTTTTCAAACGGTTAAATTTTTATATACAAAAAGTTTGCAAGAACTTAGAGAACTGAAACAGTGTTACATAGAGATAGAGATGTTCAAAGTTTGAGTAATTTTTTTTATATATAAAGAATTAGTAAGAAGCCAGGAACCGAAACAATGTTCAAATTTGGGGTTTGAAGTTAAAGAATCCCAAATTTGGGGTTTGAAGTTAAAGAATCCAACATATGATAAGATTGTGTTTTCTATTCATTATCCAATTATACGAACATGCCACTAAAACATCCCAAATGATATCTCATATCGGCCCACGACATCAAAAAGTAACACGATTCTAAACTTCCAAACACACCACCATATGGTTAAATAACTTCAATCCTCATCTTCTTCACATAGGAAAAAGAAATTGTGTCCATCGAAAGGAGAAAATCACGAATCATATCAACAACATGAACACCGATATCATGCCACCTTTCAACACCTCTCGGAAACTTTATATTGCAAAATAAAGTAATCTACCACCTCAATCTACTTATAACAAGTTGGACAAAAAAAAAAAAAAAAAAAAAAAAAAAAAAAAAAAAAAAAAGGGAGATCGATACCTCTTGCCATGAAGTTTGTTTCCCTCGTAATTTGAACATTGTTTCGGTTCCCTAGTTTCTTACTAATTCTTTATGTATAAACTAGGTGTGAAACCCGTGTATTACATGAGTTTATTAAAAAAAAATCTAAATTTATAAACCTCAGACAATTTAAAAAGTAATAATTTTATATATATAAAAATATTTGATGAATAAGTATATAAATGAATACAAAGTAATACAAATTTATGTAAAAATAAGTTCAAATTGAAGAAAGTTACTGTTATGTAAATAATGAAAATAGAAAAGGAAAACAAATATGTTGAGACGTAAATTTGATGGAATTTATTATAATTTATTTTAGAAATATATTGAATTAATTAAATCAATGATTTTCACTAAAGATAAAATGGAACCAATAAGCAAATTACATATAGAAAAGAAATAATTCAAAAATTATGAGAAAATTACATGTATCAAATTAAAGGAGAAGATGAGATGTGGAAATAAAATCTTCATTTATTAGGGAGTATATATATATATATATATATATATATATATATATATATATATATATATATATATATATATATATATATATATATATATATATATATATATATATATATATATATATATAAGCTTAGGTTATTCTATTCAAAGTAATTATTGTGTTATTGTATGCATAAATATGGACCAATCAATTTTACTTATTTTAAGAAAGTGATTAATACATATTATTGAATTAAATATAATTGAAAAATAACATCTAATTTACGCACAAGGGTATTTTAGTTAATTAATATACATTTAATAAAGGAATATTACATATTTTAAGGGATCATAGATTCTATTAAATTCAAAAATCCAAATTTACGAATTATAATTCTTTTAATTTGGAGATTCTGACATAATATGTTTATGAGTATATTCAAAAATAAAAATATTCTTGAACTATAAATATAAAAATATTCTTGAACCTATTTGTTGATCATGACTTTAAAAACTTCTTGTAGAACAACAAATTCTTGAACAATCAATTGAAGAATAAAAACGAAAAATACATTATTTCTAATAGAATATAGGTAACAATTGTTAAGAATTACATTTATTGTTAAAGAATAAAACTAAAAAAACTTTCAAACAGGAAAGAATACATCAAAATCTAACGACACTAATACATTCTAAAAGAATAATGTTGCTTAGAATCACTTTCAATTTGTGGTCCGTTCTTCAAGCATCAACTTCTGTGAAAACAAAACCAAATTGTAGCTTAGATTGCAATAATGCATTAGCAAATGAAAAATAAAAAACCAAAACCAATAACCAAGAATTGTAGAACACGCATAAATCAGTGTGAAAATATCCATACTTCATTCCAACAAAATTAGAATTCATGATTCCATTCCTATAGAATTGGAATTCGTGATCCCATTACAAAAGAATTGGAATGGCACCAATATCATCTAGTGAATCATCTACATAAACAAATTGATTTTTATCATATAAGACGAAGTAAATTTGATATGAAAATAAAGGCAAACTACCTTCACTTTGTACTTTACAGATTTCTTACCCATCACCGTAAACAGCCTTCAAACTCCCAAAAAACATCACCCTTCTCCTTCCTTTATCCCACATTAATCACCAACGAATCTACCTTAAACAACCACCTGTGAGAACCCAAATCACAGTAGCCAATCGAAACCACCCTTATTCCTCCCCTTGTCTTGTGAAAACTACCACCACTGAACCACTTAGTACCACCTTATACCATTTTCTAGCCACCACCATCACCAATCACCTAACCTTGTAAGTCCATTAACCTCCGCCAAACCACCAGCATTCATCAATTCTGTCAATAAAAAAATAGAAGAGTGTGGTGCTATTCGAATCAGAAATATATGAGGAAAAGGGAGACAATTACATCCGATCAATCAACAAAATTAAGGACCTGCTAATTTCATCGATCGATTTGAGAAGAGAGAAGGGAGCTGCAATCATTAGGCTTATGTCAACCGGAGGGAGAAAACGCGAAGAAGAGGAGGTGCGATTTTGTGAGGTGTCGATTGGATTTGAGAAGTGAATAAGGAAAAAACGATATTTGCTTCAATTTAGGGTTTTGAATCTTGATGCTGATTGAATGTTATAACTATATCTATGCTTCTTGCGATTTACTAGGAATACAACTAATATCCAATTATATATCTATTTTACCATAATTAAATAATAATAAGATTACTATAATTCCCTTATATTATTTATTAAATGATTTGATTTATCTAAAATCAGATTGGTGCATACAATAAAACAATAATTACTTTAAATACGTGAACATATATATATATATATATATATATATATATATATATATATATATATATATATATATATATAGGAGTTGGATCAAATGAGAACATTAAAAAGGTTGAGAACGCGAGAACAAAGTATATTCATTTGCGATTCCATGTATTCATTTGTGAAGAAATGATAAATTTTTATGCATTTAATTTCAATTGAAGAGAAAAATCATTTTCATGTTGTTTGTGCGTAAAAATTATCATTTCTCCACAAATGAATACATGGAACCACGAATGAATATACTTGTTCTCGCGTTCTCAACCTTTTAGGTGTTCTCCTTTGATCCTTTCCCTATATATATATATATATATATATATATATATATATATATATATATATATATATATATATATATATATATATATATATATATATATATATATATATATATATGGAAAGGATCAAATGAGAACACCTAAAAGGTTGAGAACGTGAGAACAAGTATATTCATTTGTGATTTCATGTATTCATTTGTGGAAAAATGATAAATTTTTACGCACAATCACCATGAATATGCTTTTTCTCTTCAATTGAAATTAAAGGCGTCAAAATTTATCATTTCTCCACAAATGAATACATGGAATCGCAAATGAATATACTTTGTTCTCGTGTTCTCAACCTTTTTGGTGTTCTCAATTGATCATACTCCTATATATATATATATATATATATATATATATATATATATATATATATATATATATAACCAATCATATGTTATAAGTATCAGTTAAATATCATAAGTTAAAAAGTTCTTAAATTGTATTATCATTCAAGTAGCCTAAGTTGAAGAGTTTGGAAGTTTCAAATGAATATGGTTCAATAGAAATGACTTATCTTGAACCAAATTCGTTTGAATGGTCTTCTTTATAAGAGATAGATAGATAGATAGAGATGGATATGATTTATTAAATGGTCATACTTGAAAGTGGCATCAATCGTAAAGTCATTCATGTATATAAGTATTTGTATTGTATCTTTTGTTTTGCAAGACTCGCTTTAAAACTCATTAGATATGATAACTCAAGTTAAAATAAATATATAAATATATGGTATAAATGTATTATTATAGTTATGATTAACGAATTAATTAGTAGTAAATAGAAAAATTATGGGATTTTAATTCCAAAACCCATCACTTGATTAGAGTCATAAATTTGGACTTTTGGGTTAACTAGAATGGTTACAAACTTGTACATTATAAAAGGCACGAGAAAATAGAGTAGAATGCCCTCAAAAATTGTGAAGAAAGGTGGAGAAACAAGGGAGAATTCATTGAAGGAAGTTGTGAAGTTATTTTTCATAGTTTGAAAAATTAAGGGTACAAGTAATGTGAGGAGATTCAATTAACATCTATCGGCAACGAGGTGAGTTTTTCGTGTTCTATGGTTGCTCGCACATAAATGTTTGTCATGCGTTTATTATGTGGTTTTTATTTATTTATTGGCAATATGTTTTATGATAAGTGTGGTTGCGTATAAATGTTATTTTGGATTTGTTATCTACTGTGTGTGTTTTTGGATGGATGTTTAGCGGGAACGGGTGGGTGTTTATTCGTCGTAAGCATGACGTATGTGTGTGATCGGCGGGGATGGGAATTGAGAATCATACTCATTTCCTTGGATATTTAAAATACTTGAGTACAATGGATGATGAGTTGTATCAAGGAGAAGCAAAATGAACCTTTGGTTCGTTCTCTGGATAATTAATCATTCCCCTAAATTATTTAATCAGGTGATATATTTGTTGTATGATTTATTGAAGATATATGATAAAACTATTTGTTTTTTTAAGTGATGGACATGTATGTGCAACACGAACTCACTAGGCTCTAGGCTTACCCCAGTAGAATTTTTAAATGTGCGCAACCCAGGAAACTATTTAACAAGTGGTAGTAAGGAGGCCAAGGAGAAAGATTGATCAGCAAGACGACAAAGGAGTTCCGCAAAGACGTAACACCCGAAGCTCTTTGGTTGAAGACTATATTTTATTCTGTTTTATTTTGCTTTCGCTGTAGTTTAGTCAATAACTAAGTCCTGAATTGATCTTGGGAGATGTTGAAACGATTATTTTTCATTTAAACGATATTTGAAAATTAGGGTGTTACAAGTTGGTATCAGAGCGTTGTTTAACCAGATTAGGTGTTTCTTTAAACACTTAAGCTTAGACGAAAGGGGAAAGAGGTAACCTAGCAACTAATTTAGACCATATATTACTAGTAGGCATCATGTCCTCAAGGATATCAAGGAGGCTTACTAAGGTAACACTAGAGCGGGAAGACATTCCAATTTGGAGCCGATGTTTCCGCACTCGAATAAGTACTAGAGACTCCCGTAAACCTTACTTCCATTTGTTGGCGCGGTTAGGGTCCAGGTAGAGATAGGTGTAGGGGAAGAGGTCTAGGAGTCATCATAGCACCGGTACGAGCACAATTGGTGAAAATGAGCTCTAACTCCAATTGAGGTCGGGGTCGGGGTCAAGATTGCAGACAAGGTCGTGCAAAAAATATGGTTACTCGAGAATAATTAATTGACGAGATTGGTCAGGATATGAAAGCTACATTTTCGGATGTAAATGTTCAGGATCGAGATGCACTATAGAATGTGTACGGTGGTAACAGAGTTGATGAAGAGGAAGGCTATAGATATGGTATGCCGGTTTCAATTTCTGACCCTAGTGTTGCACTACAATCACGGAAAGATGTAAATGAAAAATGATGAGGTAATTGTTACAAGACGTTAATGACTTGTAAACCAAAAACATGTCGCGGGGAAGTTGATCCTATCCTATCATCAACGTGGAAAATAGAGATAGAGGAAACATTTGATTCCGATAAGTGTGCAAATAAGGATAATGTGTTTTATGTTGTGACGATGTTTAAAAATGAGGCTTTAAACTGATATGGAGGATAAAAGCAGTTAGTGTGTCAGATACAATCAATAGGATGTCATGGGATGAGTGTGAAAGAATCATTAGAGAGATGCTATGTCCTTGAGTGACGATCAAGTAATTGGAGGAAGAATTCTTGAGGCTGGAACAACGAAATGTGATAGTGAGAGAGTACACCAACAAGGATGAAAGAATTTAATAGTAGATGCATGATCTGCTTGATAAGGTTTCTATTTGACATAGTACATCACCATGGGGTGCACCAGTAGTGTTCGTCATGAAAAAAAGAGGGGAAAATATATATGCACATGGATTGCCAAGAGTCAAAGAAGGTGTAAGATCATTACAAATTATGGAAGATTAACGTTGTCACTTATTCACTAAGTCGTATGTAAGGAAGGAAGGAAGCAAGCAAGATTTATTTGATGACGATTGGTGTAACCTTCGGTGTATTCGGTGGACTAAAGAAGAGTCGGAAAGAATCCTCAGTAGAGGATAAGTGGGAAATTTTTAGAATTGTTTTCCTAATATATGATGACACATTAAATAAGGACATGAGTGTATGATAGTCGGGAACATAACGGGTGTGGTGTGACCGGCAAAAGATAGGAAATTGAGATGTAACACCGTAAACTTCCAAAACAATTTTTCGCATTTATAAAAACATAATTCATTTGTAAATCATTAAAACATCATTGTTTGATACTCAATTTATAACATATAAAAATCCCAAGATCTCATATCATAAAAATCCCGTGTGTGTACTGATCAAGCCGGCGCCTTCCCGCGATTCTCACTAGTACCTGAAACACATAACACAAAACACTGTAAGCACAAAGCTTAGTGAGTTCCGTAAAATACCACATATAACACATATTAGCCACTTGAGGCTATAACTCTATGGGTCCTTGCACCCAAAACTCTGTGAACCCTCAAGTTCTAACTCTGCAAGCATGCACAACATAAATCACATAGAAGAATGCAGTACAACAAACAATATATATATAAAACACTGTATCACATAACTCTATTTACCTACTCAAGGTAAAGTATAGTGAGAAGACTCACCTCGTGTATCTCAGTAACTCATAAATCCCTGACATCACTAGTGCTCGATCTCCCGAGCTATACTCCTCCTAAAATACAATACATCTCTAATTAACACTTTCCCAACTAAGGTTGACTGACCCTATCAAGTCAACACTGGTCAACTCTGGTCAATGGTCAACGGTCAACCTAACTCGCCGAGTCTGGCATGGACTCCTCGAGTCTCTATGGGGACTCGATTCCTCTGAGTCCCTTCCGACTCACCGAGTCACTCACCCAACTCGGTTACTCAACCCCTGGTTCGAAATCCATGAACAACCCGCACCAACTCATCGAGTCTGCCAATGGACTCGGCGAGTGCACTCCATGCACAACCTCAAACGACCTTCTGAGGTCAGATCTGTTCCACTACCGCATAGATCCAATCCTTCCAAGCTTATTTATCACGTAAAGTTCATGTCTTGGCGCTCATATCACACCCAATGACACATAAATGGTGTTTTGACCTCAAGCACAAAGATCCCAAACCAAAACCTCCATGGATTCATAAAAAGCTTGGACAAAGGGACACTCTGGACCTTCGAGGGTCTAGATCCAGAACCTAACTCGCTTAAGGGACCAAAGGAGCACTAGATCTAGCCACAAAAGGGCTTAATAAACCCTAAATCAACATGAACATCACGTCAACAGAAAAGGGTTCGAAAATGGTACCTCAAACGTGATGTTCTAGACCTCAGATCTTCAGGAAGTTAACCCTCTTGCTTCCTCTTGGCTATAGCTTCCTTTCCCTTGCTAGACAACACCACCAAGGTTAACAATGGCTCCTTCCCTCACTCCAAACACTCAAGCTCACTAGGGTTTCACTCTAGGGACTGGTGATCACAAATGACGGTCATAAGGTCCTTTAAATAGGCCCCAAACCCGAGAAATTAGGGTTTCATTAAACAGCACTGACTCGCCGAGTCCACCAATGCGACTCGTCGAGTCCGATCATTAATCCGTATGAGAAATCGCATCTCTACTCGGCGAGTCTACGCACCAGCTCGCCGAGTTCTTCCACAAAACTCAAAATAAAATGAATAAATATAATACCTGAAATTTCGGATGTTACAATTCTCCCCCACTTGAATCTGACTTCGCCCTCGAAGTCTCATCCCCGAAATAGCTCCGGATGTTGTTTACGCATCTCACGTTCTTGCTCCCAGGTCAACTTGGATCCTTTTCGATGTTGCCACTGAACCTGTACCGGAGGCACCTCCTTGTTCCTCAGAACCTTGATCTTCCGATCCACAATCGCAACTGGTCTCTCCTCGTAGTTCAGGCTCGCATCCACTTGAAGTCCTCTAGAGGCACTACCGCCGACTCGTCGGCTATACACTTCCTCAACTGAGACACGTGGAAGGTATTATGAATCCGCTCCAACTCCGTAGGTAGCTCCAAGCGATACGGTACCCTGCCCACCCTCGCGATTACTCTGAACGCCTGATATACCGGGGCCCTAGCTTGCCCCTCTTCCTGAATCGAATCACTCCTTTCCTAGGAGATACCTTCAGGAGAAAATAGTCACCAACCTGGAAATCAAGCTCGGATCGTCGCCTATCTGCATAACTCTTCTGGCGGGTCTGAGCGGTCAACAATCTCTGTCTGACCTGCTGTATCTGCTCTGTCGTCTGCAGCACAATCTCTGTACTTCCCATCACACGCTGCCCTACTTCTCCCCAGCAAATGGGGGTCCGACACCTCCTCCCATACAACAGCTCAAAGGGCGGCATACCAATGCTCGAATGATGGCTGTTGTTGTAGGAAAACTCCGCTAAGGGAAAATACGTGTCCCAGCTTCCGCCGAAATGTAGCACACATGCTCGAAGCATGTCCTCGAGCGTCTGAATCGTCCGCTCACTATGTCCGTCAGTCTGCGGGTGGTATGCGGTACTAAAATGCAACCTCGTACCCAACTCCTCATGGAATTTCTTCCAAAATCTGGAAGTGAAACGCATATCTCGATCTGAAACAATCGCGATTGGCACCTCATGTCACGATACCACCTCTCTCACGTACAATTCTGCCAACCTCTCAGCAGAAGAGCTCTCACTGATGACAAGGAAGTGAGCGCTCTTCGTCAACCTGTCCACAATCACCCAAATTGCATCGAAACCCCTAGCAGTCCTCGGCAACTTGGTGATAAATTCCATGGTGATCTGTTCCCACTTCCACTTGGGAACCTCCAATGGCTGCAACTTGCCATGCATACGCTGGTGCTCAGCCTTAACCTTGCGGCAGGTTAAGCACCTCTCAACGAACCATGCTACATCTCTCTTCATACAGGGCCACCAATACTCCTTTTTAAGATCTAGAAACATCTTAGTGGGTCCGGGATGGATCGAGAATCTCGATTTATGTGCCTCCTCTATCAAGATGCTACACGTTCCTGCAACAAACGGTACCCATATTCGACCCTAGAATGTTATAAGCCCTCTGCTATCGGTCACGAACTCCGTTAGCTTCCCGATAACTCGCTCTCTCTTGAGGTTCTCCGGTCTCACTCCCTCAGCTTGAGCCCCTCTGATGGTGTCCAATACCGGAGTCATCACTGTCAATCTCATACAAATATCCCAAATCGGGGCGCTCTCTGCTCTACGAATCAGGGCGTCGGCCACCACATTAGCCTTGCCCGGGTGGTACAGGATCTCGTAATCATAATCCTTTACCACGTCCAACCATATCCTCTGATGCATGTTCGGATTCTGCTGATCCATCAAATACTTCAAACTCTTGTGATCCGTGTATATCGTACACTGAACCCCATACATGTAATGGCGCCAAATCTTGAGGTCGAACACCACAACCCCCAACTCTAGATCGTGGGTGGGATATCTTGCCTCATGGGGCTTCAGCTGTCTCGAAGCGTATACGATCACATGCCCCCTCTGCATCAACACAACGCCTAACCCATATATCGATGCGTCACAATACACCACGAAGTCCTCCAACCCCTCTGGAAGAGTCAACATCGGGGTTTCGCATAATCTCTAGTGAAGAGTCTCAAATGAGGCTTGCTGCTCTGGGCCCCAGTTGAACACCACACCCTTCCGGGTTAATTTGGTGAGAGGAACAACAATCTTGGAGAAATCCCTGATGAACCTCCGATTACAGCCGGCCAACCCTAGAAAACTCCTGATCTCAGAAGGAGATTTCGGCACCTCCCAAATCATTACCGCCTCGATCTTGGCCGGATCAACCAAAATCCACTCTTGTTTAACAAGGTGACCAAGGAACTCCAACTCTCGTAACCAAAAATCGCACTTGGAGAATTTGGCGTAAAGCCTCTCCGATCTCAGCACGTTGAGGATCTCCCGCAAATGCTCCTCATGCTGCTCCTAGGTATTTGAATACACCAAAATGTCGTCAATGAACACAATCATTGAACGATCCAACATTGGTCTGCATACCTTGTTCATGAGATCCATGAATGCTGCAGGCGCATTAGTGAGCCCGAATGGAGTCACCACGAACTCGTAATGCCCATAACAAGTCCTGAACGCAATCTTCTGAATATCCTCCTCGCGCACCCTCATCTGATGATATCCAGATCTCAGATAAATCTTGGAAAACCAAGATGCTCCCTGCAGCTGATTGAACAAATCATCGATCATTAACAAAGGATAACGGTTCTTGACCGTTAACTTATTCAACTCTCGATAATCTATGCACATTCGGTGCGAACCATCCTTTTTCTTCACAAACAGGATCGGTGCTCCCCACGGCGAGCTGCTCGGCCGTATAAACCCCTTCCCCAGCAGCTCTTGAAGCTGCGAGGATAACTCCTGCATCTCTGGAGGTGCAAGGTGATAAGGCGCCTTGGCGATATGTGCTGCCCCCAGAATCAAATCAATGCAAAACTCCACCTGCCTCTCGGGAGGCACACCCGGTAACTCCTCAGGGAAAACATCCAGGAATTCACACACTATTGGAACCTCCTCAACCACACTCGGTCTCCCTGCACCAACCCTCGTATCCAACACATACGCTACAAAACCACTACAACCCTGCTGTAGACTTTGCCTCGCTCTAGCAGCTGAACAAAATGCTGAATCGGGACGGGTACCCTCGCCGTACACAGTAAGAACTCCCCCACTTGGGTCTCGTATAGTCACCAGCTGTCGCTCACAGTTGATAACTGCTCCAAATCTGCTCAACCAATCCTTGCCTACGATGACACAGACGCCCCCCATCGCAATCGGGACCAAATCAATAGGAAACTCTACACCGAAAATCTCGAGTACACATCCTCGAATCACCTCCGTAGCATATATTTCTCTTTCATCGGTGATGGAAACTCTCAGAGGTCGACTCAACGCCTCTCGACTAATGCTGATGTGTCGACTGAAAGCCAATGATATAAAAGATCGACTCGCACCCGAGTCAAATAACACCAAAGCAGGTACATAATTCACAAGAAAAGTACCTATGCATATCATAATATAAGCATAGACTTTTAAACATTAAATAATTACATGAAAGAGTACACACCAGGCACGACATCGGGCGCTGCGCGGACCTCCTCTGCGGTCAACTGGAAGGCTCGCCCTCGCGCGTTCGGTACCTCGGCCTTCACTAGCCGGCTCTCAGTAGCTCTGATAGCAGTAGGGGCAGATCCCTGTGATGCTCCCTGGGTAGTCCCTCGCAACAACGAACACTCTGCCTTCCGGTGTCCGATCTGGTTGCAGTGAAAACATACTGCAAACCCCTTTGGGCAGTCCTTGGCCATATGCCCCTCCTTGCCACACTTATAGCAAGATCCCGCTCTACAAACTCCATCATGACCCTTGCCACACTTCCCACAAGTGCGGCCCTTCTGGATCCCTGCTCTGGGATCAGCGGGCTTGGCCCACTTGGCTGCCGGCTGAGACTGTGCCTGTAACATCTGGAATTTCAAGTATTATATTTATTCATTTTATTTTGAGTTTTTTGGAAGAACTCGGCGAGTTGGTGCGTAGACTCGTCGAGTAGAGATGCGATTTCTCATCCGGATTAATGACTGGACTCGACGAGTCGCATTGGTGGACTCGGTGAGTCCGCGCTGTTTAATGAAACCCTAATTTTTCGGGTTTGGGGCCTATTTAAAGGGCCTTATGGTCGTCATTTGTGCTCACCAGCCCCAGAGCGAAACCCTAGTGAGCTTGAGCGTTTGGAGTGAGGGAAGGAGCCATTGTTAACCTTGGTGGTGTTGTCTAGCAAGGGAAAGGAAGCTATAGCCAAGAGGAAGCAAGAGGGTTAACTTCCTGAAGATCTGAGGTCCAAAACATCACGTTTGAGGTACCATTTTCGAACCCTTTTCTGTTGAGGTGATGTTCATGTTGATTTAGGGCTTATTGAGCCCTTTTGTGGCTAGATCTAGTGCTCCTTTGGTCCCTTAAGCGAGTTAGGTTCTGGATATGGACCCTTGGAGGTCCAGAGTGTCCCTTTGTCCAAGCTTTTTATGAATCCATGGAGTTTTGGTTTGGGATCTTTGTGCTTGAGGTCAAAACACCATTTATGAGTCATTAGGTGTGATATGAGTGCCAAGACATGAAGTTTACGTGATAAATAAGCTTGGAAGGACTGGATCTATGAGTTAGTGGAACAAATCTGACCTTAGAAGGTCGTTTGGGGTTGTGAATGGAATGCACTCGCCGAGTCCATTGGCAGACTCGACGAGTTGGTGCGGGTTGTTCAGGGATTTCGAACCAAGGGTTGAGTAACCGAGTTGGGTAAGTGACTCGGTGAGTTGGAAGGGACATAAAGGAATCGGGTACCTATAGAGACTCAGCGAGTCCACGCCAGACTCGGCGAGTTGGGTTGACCGTTGACCATTGACCAGAGTTGACCAGTGTTGACTTGATAGGGTTAGTCAACCTTAGTTGGGAAAGTGTTAATTAGAGATGTATTGTGTTTTAGGAGAACTATAGCTCGGGAGATCGAGCACTAGTGATTTCGGGGATTTACGAGTTACTGAGATACGCAAGGTGAGGAGTTGGGTACGAGGTTGCATTTTAGTACCGCATACCACCCGCAGACTGACGGACATAGTGAGCGGACGATTCAGACGCTCGAGGACATGCTTCGAGCATGTGTGCTACATTTCGGCGGAAGCTGGGACACGTATTTTCCCTTAGCGGAGTTTTCCTACAACAACAACCATCATTCGAGCATTGGTATGCCGCCCTTTGAGCTGTTGTATGGGAGGAGGTGTCGGACCCCCATTTGCTGGGGAGAAGTAGGGCAGCGTGTGATGGGAAGTATAGAGATTGTGCTGCAGACGACAGAGCAGATACAGCGGGTCAGACAGAGATTGTTGACCGCTCAGACCCGCCAGAAGAGTTATGCGGATAGGCGACGATCCGAGCTTGATTTCCAGGTCGGTGACTATTTTCTCCTGAAGGTATCTCCTAGGAAAGGAGTGATTCGATTCAGGAAGAGGGGCAAGCTAGGGCCCCGGTATATCAGGCGTTCAGAGTAATCGCGAGGGTGGGCAGGGTACCATATCGCTTGGAGCTACCTACGGAGTTGGAGCGGATTCATAATACCTTCCACGTGTCTCAGTTGAGGAAGTGTACAGCCGACGAGTCGGCGGTAGTGCCTCTAGAGGACTTCAAGTGGATGCGATCCTGAACTACGAGGAGAGACCAGTTGCGATTGTGGATCGGAAGATCAAGGTTCTGAGGAACAAGGAGGTGCCTCCGGTACAGGTTCAGTGGCAACATCGAAAAGGATCCAAGTTGACCTGGGAGCAAGAACGTGAGATGCGTAAACAGTATCCGGAGCTATTTCGGGGATGAGACTTCGAGGGCGAAGTCAGATTCAAGTGGGGGAGAATTATAACATCCGGAATTTCAGGTATTATATTTATTCATTTTATTTTGAGTTTTGTGGAAGAACTCGGCGAGCTGGTGCGTAGACTCGCCGAGTAGAGATGCGATTTCTCATACGGATTAATGATCGGACTTGACGAGTCACATTGGTGGACTCGGCGAGTCAGTGCTGTTTAATGAAACCCTAATTTCTCGGGTTTGGGGCCTATTTAAAGGACCTTATGACCGTCATTTGTGATCACCAGTCCCTAGAGTGAAACCCTAGTGAGCTTGAGTGTTTGGAGTGAGGGAAGGAGCCATTGTTAACCTTGGTGGTGTTGTCTAGCAAGGGAAAGGAAGCTATAGCCAAGAGGAAGCAAGAGGGTTAACTTCCTGAAGATCTGAGGTCTAGAACATCACGTTTGAGGTACCATTTTCGAACCCTTTTCTGTTGACGTGATGTTCATGTTGATTTAGGGTTTATTAAGCCCTTTTGTGGCTAGATCTAGTGCTCCTTTGGTCCCTTAAGCGAGTTAGGTTCTGGATCTGGACCCTCGAAGGTCCAGAGTGTCCCTTTGTCCAAGCTTTTTATGAATCCATGGAGGTTTTGGTTTGGGATCTTTGTGCTTGAGGTCAAAACACCATTTATGTGTCATTGGGTGTGATATGAGCGCCAAGACATGAACTTTACGTGATAAATAAGCTTGGAAGGACTGGATCTATGCGGTAGTGGAACAGATCTGACCTCAGAAGGTCGTTTGAGGTTATGCATGGAGTGCACTCGCCGAGTCCATTGGCATACTCGATGAGTTGGTGCGGGTTGTTCATGGATTTTGAACCAGGGGTTGAGTAACCGAGTTGGGTGAGTGACTCGGTGAGTCGGAAGGGACTCAGAGGAATCGAGTCCCCATAGAGACTCGAGGAGTCCATGCCAGACTCGGCGAGTTAGGTTGACCGTTGACCATTGACCAGAGTTGACCAGTTTTGACTTGATAGGGTCAGTCAACCTTAGTTGGGAAAGTGTTAATTAGAGATGTATTGTGTTTTAGGAGGACTATAGCTCGGGAGATCAAGCACTAGTGATGTCAGGGATTTATGAGTTACTGAGATACACGAGGTAAGTCTTCTCACTATACTTTACCTTGAGTAGGTAAATAGATTTATGTGATATAGTTTTTTATATATATTGTTTGTTGTACTGCATTCTTCTATGTGATTTATGTTGTGCATGCTTGTAGAGTTAGAACCTGAGGGTTCATAGAGTTTGGGTGCACGAACCCACAGAGTTATAGCCTCGAGTGGCTAATATGTGTTATATGTGGTATTTTGGGGAACTCACTAAGCTTCGTGCTTACAGTGTTTTGTGTTATGTGTTTCAGGTTTCTCTTAGGATCACGGGACGACACCGACTTGATTGTACACACCAGAGAAAGAGTCATGTTTTGAGGATCCTGGTTTATTATGCAAGTAAAAATGGAGTTATGTTTTGTAATTTGATTATGAATGAGATTTTAAGAAAAGTGTTTTTAAGAATTAAACCATTATATTTAAATGAAAAATTCTTTTGAAAATTTACGGTGTTTCAAGTTGGTATCCGAGCCTTGGTTTGAGGGATTCGGATGCACCTTCGGGTAAATCTGGACTCAAAATGAGGAAGTAAGAAAAGTTTTCAAAGAAATAATTTTCTAAAGCGAATAAGTGTTCAAAGAGAAAGCGAGAAAGAGCAGTGTGTACAATCAGCCAGAGCCGAAACGTTGATTTCCCAAAATACCATTGCTTATGTGTTATGAGATCTTTATGATGCACTTTATGAGATATTATTGCATGCTAGAGACAGGCTAGGTATTTCATATCTTAGGACTAGAGTGGCCTGATTTGTGATGCCTTAGCCTAGGAATTGCTGTAATATGCGATGTGCTTTTGAGTATGTGATGAGTGAGAATATTTAGTTGGAATCCTTTAGGGAATTTGATTAGAAGAGTAATCTAGGGGAGATACCTAGATGAGTACCGTGGTACTTAGCGAAAGAATAGTTAGAACCCGCAAGGGTAAGAGTTGCAGAGTTCGGTGGTACTTCCGAGGATGAGCAGAGCAAGCGGAGTTATCACCCAGAGCGAGTCCTATGTATTCTTCGATGCTCGAATGCTGCTTGCTTCATGCTTCATGGAACTCTCGATGATAGGAGTTAGCTACCAAGTGAATATGACGATATTCAGGAGGTAGATGGCTGACATCATTAGGAGCTCTTCAGCTGCTGATGGCAGGGAAGTGTGGGAATCTAGGAAGAGCCTAGGGAGTAACCTTAGCCAGATGAGTGCGCGGGCAGAGTAGAGAATTTCGCTGGGGAGCAAGCACGCGCGACGAAATTGGTGGACGAGAAGGTCGAGCAGCTACTTAGGAGCTCCTGGATAGTTCGTGTGGAAAGTATGGGTAGATATGGTAGGTAGTATGGGCCCGTACTACTGAAAGCATAGGACCCATACTTGATACAGGGAGTACTCTGAAGGTTCTAATGAGCGGAATGAGGAGTGATGTTATGGTTCGAGTACCATACATCAGAACGGATGTAGGAGTGATGTTATGGTTCGAGTACCATACATCGGAGCAGATGGAGGAGTGATGTTATGGTTCGAGTATCATACATCGGAGCAGATGGAGGAGTGATGCTATGGTTCGAGTACCATGCATCGGAGCGGATTGAGGAATGATGTTATGGTTCGAGTACCATACATCGGAGCGGATTGAGAAGTGATGTTATGGTTCGAGTACCATACATCGGAGCGGACCGAGGAGTGAAGTTATGGTTCGAGTACCATACATCAGAGCGGATGGAGGAGTGATGTTATGGTTCGAGTACCATACATCGGAGCAGATGGAGGAGTGATGCTATGGTTCGTGTACCATACATCGGAGCATATTGAGAAGAGATGTCATGGGATGAGTACCATTGTTCATAGTGAATGATGCTCGTAGTTCTTCGGTTATCCGATCATGATTGATGAGGTAGAGATTGGACGCTATGGGCTTTAGGCCAGTAGCACATGATTGAGTTTGAAGAGATGTCCCTTGAGAGGGAGGTTGAGAGCCTTTTAGAGTATTTTGGTAAGGAGCTAGAGGGAGGGGAGAATTTCGGTCTGAGTTGAGCAATCAGTCGATAGAGGAGATTTCACCTTCTATGACCTGGGTGGTGCTATTTATGTTCGTGTACGAAACATGAGAGGCATGATGTTTAAGTTTTGGGTTTCGGGGTAAACCCTGCAGGTTGTCATTGAGGATGATTTTCCATTAGAGTATCAGGTAGCATGTGTGCCGTGAGGCAGTAATTTCTATGAGCAGATAGTCAGTTGGGATTGAGATAGTCGAGGACCATGTTACACCTATTTGAGAATAGTAGGGCGTATTGTAGAGGTATCAGTAGGGGAGTCCAGTCGAGTTTATCAGTGCAATGGTTTTTCTATCTATATTGGGTATTGAATATGGGAGTGGGTCCCTGTTCTTGGGAAGATCCATGTGATGGAACGTCGGTTGATGAGTCGAGGTGGGGGAGTATGATGATTTCGTGGTCCACTATATGAGTCAGCGATGTATTGGACAGTTGAGTTTGGTTTTGGATTGGTACAAGACTTGGAACGACTAGAGGCAGTCGTGACGAGAAGTTCTTGAGGATTTCATCTGAGGTTCAGAGTATATGAGATCGATTGATTTCCTTAAAGGGGATTATCGGGCGTTTAGTAGCACCTTCCAGGGGCAGGTGCGTTATTGCTGGTGAAAATAGTTTGTGAGATTGTTGATGTGTCAGATAGTGATGGTTCGAACCCTAAGTGGGGGAGAACCGGGTGGTTTATCGAGAGAACCAGAGATTTGTGCAAGAGCGGTTAGGGGTTGGATACAGAAACCTGCGGCTTGAATTCATAAGATCAGGGTCATTGGTGATCAAGGAAAGGTGCAGGGCGAGATAATGCATGTGGTATATGTCTGAGAAAAGGATGGGTGTGTCCATGGCGGGTGGTCAATGGTCAAGAATCTGGTGGTGGTCAGAATCATTTCAAACGGAAGACTCGTAATGATGGTATGGGCAGTTGAGAACTTCTGGGTTGAAATATGGGTAGAAGATTGTTGAGTAGCCAACTCCCGGGCTGGGATGTGTATTCTTGCTTGGATTTTTAGCAGTAGTGGAAAGGGTTTCGGAGGATCATCAGTGTGTTCTGAAGAGTTAGTGCCTTCCTTGTATTCCAATTGAGTGTTTGGATGCACTGAAGTTGTGCATTGAGTGAAATAGGAAATTATTATGGGATTCAGAGGAAATGTATTGATGTATGTGTATGGTGCTGGGAGTGAGGGAATCAGTGGTAGAGGTAGGACATTATGATGCTCTGTTATGGTGTTCCGTGATTTCCGCGTATAGCGTCCCGATTTCGGAGTTATTTAGAGTCTTGGGTTTAAGACGACTAGTGATGTATCATGTATCTACGGTTCCAGTGGGAGCCCTTCGTGTATTGTCATCAAGAGGGATTAATTAAGGAAGTGGATCTCCGCAGAGGTAGGTTCTGTGTTATGGCGGTTACCGCGAGAGTTTGTAATGCATATCGAGGCAAGTGTGTGTGTAACTATCTATGATAGTCTTCGGTGCATGAGTTAGTGAACATAGTGTGGTGTTGTAATGAGAATGAGAGTATAGGGTGAAGCTACAGGGAGCCGTAGTATTCACCAGTCAGAGGGTGTTGTGATGCTACGGGGAGCCGTAGTACTCACAAGTCAGAGAGAGAGAGAGAGAGAAAGAGAGAGAGAGAGAGTCATGATGCTACGGGGAGCCGTAGTATTCGCCAGTCAGAGGGTGTTGTGATGCTACGAGGCGCCGTAGTACTCACAAGTCAGAGGGAGGGAGTCGTGGTACTACAGGGAGCCATAGTACTCATTAGTTAGTTGGCGTTGTGATACTACGGGGACCCGTATTATCACTAGTCAGAGGTTGTCGTAATGTTGCAGGGAGCCATAGTACCCACTAGACGGCAAGAGAGTATGATGATGGAGTGTTCTCCGATAAGTGCATGATGCGGAAGAGTTTTAGGCTTGAATAGCCCTAGTGTTGAGCTTATGGAGCCTAGTGGTTAAACCGGGGCGAGACTGTGGTCTCCGTCTCTATCGGGAGGGTCAGCGAGGCGCGCGGGAGAATATGCGCAGCAGACGCCAGAGGTTAGAGCTGAGTCGATCTTCGATTGGATTGTATATTTTTTATGAGGAAAAGGGAATTTCGTGACTTGCTTGTCACTGGGCCGTGATAGTGGTCACGGGGAGGAAGTTAGTGAGATATTTTGGATCATATTATGTGGGGGTTCAGCTGTGGGGCCAAAAGTTGACCTGGTGCTCGATATCAGAGATGAATATGAGAAATGAGCTAGAGTTTGCCATGGTGATGTCTGTGGACACTTCAGAGTGATCGAACGATTCAGACGCTCGAGGATATGCTTCAAGCATGTGTATTAGATTTCGGGGGGGGGGGGAATTGTGGCCCGTAATTTCCCTTGGAAGAGTTTTCCTACAACAACAGCCATCATTAGTGCATCAGTATGCCACCCTTTGAGCTGATGTAGGGAAGGAGGTATCGGACCCCATTTGCTGGGGAGAGGTAGGGCAACGTGTGATGGGAAGTACAGAGATCGTGCTTTAGACGTCAGAGCAGATACAACAGGTCAGACAGAGGTTGTTGACCGCTAGAGTCGCTAGAAGAGTTATGCGGACAGGCGATGATCCGAGCTCGAGTTCCAGGTCGGTGATTATGTTCTCCTGAACGTATCTCCTTGGAAAGGAGTGATTCGATTCAGGAAGAGGGGAAAGCTAGGGCCCCGGTATATTAGGCCATTCAGAGTGATCGCGAGGGTGGGCAAGGTAGCATATCACTTGGAGCTACCTGCAGAATTGGAGCGGATTCATAATACCTTCTATGTGTCTCAGTTGAGGAAGTGTATAGCCGACGAGTCGGCGGTAGTGCCGTTAGAGGACATTCAGGTGGATGCGAGCCTGAACTACGCGGAGAGACCAGTTGCGATTGTGGATTAGAAGATCAAGGTTCTGAGGAACAAGGAGGTGCCTCTGGTACAGGTTCAGTGGCAACATCAGAAAAGGATCCGAGTTGACCTGGGAGCTAGAATGTGAGATGCGGGAACAACATCCGGAGCTATTTCAGGGATGAGTGTTCGAGGGCGAAGTCAGATTCAAGTGGGGGAGAATTGTAACATACAGAATTTCAAGTATTATATTTATTCATTTTATTTTGAGTTTTGTGGAAGAACTCGGCGAGTCCGCGCTGTTTAATGAAACCCTAATTTCTCGGGTTTGGGGCCTATTTAAAGGGCCTTATGACCGTCATTTGTGCTCACCAGTCCCCAGAGCGAAACCCTAGTGAGCTTGAGCGTTTGGAGTGAGGGAAGGAGCCATTGTTAACCTTGGTGGTGTTGTCTAGCAAGGGAAAGGAAGCTATAGCCAAGAGGAAGCAAGAGGGTTAACTTCCTGAAGATCTGAGGTCCAAAACATCACGTTTGAGGTACCATTTTTGAACCCTTTTCTATTGAAGTGATGTTCATGTTAATTTAGGGCTTATTGAGCCCTTTTGTGGCTAGATCTAGTGCTCCTTTGGTCCCTTAAGCGAGTTAGGTTCTGGATCTGGACCCTTGGAGGTCCAGAGTGTCCCTTTGTCTAAGTTTTTTATGAGTCCATGGAGGTTTTGGTTTGGGATCTTTGTGCTTGAGGTCAAAACACCATTTATGAGTCATTAGGTGTGATATGAGCGCCAAGACATGAACTTTACGTGATAAATAAGCTTGGAAGGACTGGATCTATGAGTTAGTGGAACAGATCTGACCTCAGAAGGTCGTTTGGGGTTGTGCATGGGATGTACTCGCCGAGTCCATTGGCAGACTCGACGAGTTGGTGCGGGTTGTTAAGGGATTTCGAACCAGGGGTTGAGTAACCGAGTTGGGTGAGTGACTCGGTGAGTCGGAAGGGACTCAGAGGAGTCGGGTCCCCATAGAGACTCGGCGAGTCCACGCCAGACTCGGCGAGTTGGGTTGACCGTTGACCATTGACCAAAGATGACCGGTGCTGACTTGATAGGGTTAGTCAATCTTAGTTGGGAAAGTGTTAATTAGAGATGTATTGTGTTATAGGAGGATTATAGCTCGGGAGATCAAGCACTAGTGATTTCAGGGATTTACGAATTACCGAGATACGCGAGGTGAGTCTTCTCACTATACTTTACCTTGAGTAGGTAAAAAGAGTTATGTGATACAGTGTTTTATATCTATTGTTGTTGTACTGCATTCTTCTATGTGATTTATGTTGTGCATGCTTGTAGAGTTAGAACCTGAGGGTTCACAGAGTTTGGGTGCACAGACCCACAGAGTTATAGCCTCGAGTGGCTAATATGTGTTATATGTGGTATTTTGGGGAACTCACTAAGCTTCGTGCTTACAATGTTTTGTGTTATGTGTTTCAGGTTTCTCTTAGGATCACGGGACGACACCGGCTTGATTGTACACACCAGAGAAAGAGTCATGTTTTGAGGATCCTGGTTTATTATGCAAGTAAAAATGGAGTTATGTTTTGTAATTTGATTATGAATGAGATTTTAAGAAAAGTGTTTTTAAGAATTAAACCATTATATTTAAATGAAAAATTGTTTTGAAAATTTACGGTGTTACAGTGCCGGTCGCCGATCCCGCCCCTGAGACTCTGCCTCCTCCCTCGATCTTCCTCTTCCGAGCATTTGCCTGTAGCTCGGCAAATGTCCGGTATGAGGAGTTCTCCACGAACTCCCGAATGTCTCTCCTCAAAATACTCAAGTAACAGCTCATTCGTGCCTGCTCAGTAGACACGTGCTCATGGCAGAACATTTCCCTCTCATGAAACATCCTGGTAATAGTCGTAACAGACTCCGTACCCTGCTTGAGGGTCAAAAACTCTTGTGCCAACCGATCTCGTTCCACTGAGGGAACATACTCATCACGAAACATGGTGGTGAACCTCTCCCAGGTCACCGCAGCAAGCTTCGCTGGAGAATAGTGTGCTGTCGCGAACTTCCACCAGTCCTTCGCCCCTAGGCGAAGCTGGTTCAGCGCAAACCGAAACCTCAAGTGCTCCGGACACGAGCAAGTATAGAAACGTCCCTCGATTTCAGACACCCATCTCATCGCTGCAATCGGATCCTGCGTCCCATCGAACTCTGGAGGCTTCATGTTGCTGAACTCCCTGAACAACAACGAGTCACCCCCTTGCGGACTAGCAGCCACGACAACTGTAGTGGCCACTGCGACAACAGCCTCAGAAAGAGCGGCATAACGCTCGTCAAAAGTCTCAATCAACGTGGTCTTAATAGACCCAAACATCTCTGGTATCTCTACCCTGATGGCCGCAACCACCTCCTCATGGATGATCCGACAGATCTCCTCATCACTAGCCTCGCTGCTCCCTGGCATAAGTCGTGTCCTCACCATGATCTACCTCTGAAATACAACATACGATATATTAGAAATTCATTCGAGCATACTCGCACTCGATAACGCATCCCTCCTTGATCTCTGGCACCCCTAAGATTCTTACTTGAATTGTACACCGCCCCGGTGTTTTCAGTAGTACGGGCCCAATACTACTATCCGCACCGTATCAGTGTACAACCCAAGTCCTCCTCTTAGGATCCCAAGTCCCAAGTACTCTATTATGCATAATCCACTCTCTATAGATCTCTTATAGCTCCTCACTACTACCTACTTACTCTCAAGCATCTCATAGCAGCTCACCTTCCCCTAGGCTAAGGCATCACAAATCAGGCCACCCAAGTCCTAATAGGAATACCTAGCCCTCTCTAGCAAGAGAATACATCATATCAATCTCATAAACATATAACATAAGGGTATTTTGGGAAATCACCGTTCGGGCGCTGACTGATCGTACACACGTCGCTGCTCTGTGTTTCTCTAAAAATCTTTTACTTCTTTTAGAAAACTTGGTTCTCTTTTGAAAATATTTTCCAAATCCTCAGTTTGAGTTCAAATACTCCCGAAGGTGTACCCGAATCCCTCAAACTAAGGCTCTGATACCAACTTGTAACACCGTAAATTTCCAAAACAATTTTTCGCATTTATAAAAACATAATTCATTTGTAAATCATAAAAACATCATTGTTTGATACTCAATTTATAACATATAAAAATCCCGCCTTCCCACGATCCTCACTAGTACCTGAAACACATAACACAAAAGACTATAAGCACAAAGCTTAGTGAGTTCCCCAAAGTACCACATATAACATATATTAGCCACTCGAGGTTATAACACTGTGGGTCCGTGCACCCAAAACTCTGTGAACCCTTAGGTTCTAACTCTGCAAGCATGCACAACATAAATCACATAGAAGAATGCAGTACAACAAACAATATATATAAAACACTGTATCACATAACTCTATTTACCTACTCAAGGTAAGGTATAGTGAGAAGACTCACTTCGTGTATCTCAGTAACTTGTAAATCCCTGAAATCACTAGTGCTCGATCTCCCGAGCTATAGTTCTCCTAAAACACAATACATCTCTAATTAACACTTTCCCAACTAAGGTTGACTAACCCTATCAAGTTAACACTGGTCAACTCTGGTCAATGGTCAACGATCAACGGTCAACCCAACTCGCCGAGTCTAGCGTGGACTCGCCGAGTCTCTATAGGGACCCGATTCCTCTGAGTCCCTTCCGACTCACCGAGTCACTCACCCAACTCGGTTACTCAACCCCTGGTTCGAAATCCCTGAACAACCCGCACCAACTCGTCGAGTCTGCCAATGGACTCGGCGAGTGCATTCCATTCACAACCCCAAACGACCTTCTAAAGTCAGATCTGTTCCACTAACTCATAGATCCAGTCCTTCCAAGCTTATTTATCACGTAAAGTTCATGTCTTGGCGCTCATATCACACCTAATGACTCATAAATGGTGTTTTGACCTCAAGTACAAAGATCCCAAACCAAAACCTTCATGGATTCATAAAAAGCTTGGACAAAGGGACACTCTGGACCTCCAAGGGTCCAGATCCAGAACCTAACTCGCTTAAGGGACCAAAGGAGCACTAGATCTAGCCACAAAAGGGCTCAATAAGCCCTAAATTAACATGAACATCACTTCAATAGAAAAGGGTTCAAAAATGGTACCTCAAACATGATGTTTTGGACCTCAGATCTTCAGGAAGTTAACCCTCTTGCTTCCTCTTGGCTATAGCTTCCTTTCCCTTGCTAGACAACACCACCAAGGTTAACAATGGCTCCTTCCCTCACTCCAAACGCTCAAGCTCACTAGGGTTTCGCTCTGGGGACTGGTGAGCACAAATGACGGTCATAAGGCCCTTTAAATAGGCCCAAACCCGAGAAATTAGGGTTTCATTAAACAGCGCGGACTCGCCGAGTCCACCAATGCGACTCGTCGAGTCCGATCATTAATCCGGATGAGAAATCGCGTCTCTACTCGGAGAGTCTACGCACCAACTCGCCGAGTTCTTCCACAAAACTCAAAATAAAATGAATAAATATAATACCTGAAATCCGGATGTTACATGAGACGTTACTCATTCCCTTGGATATTTAAATGCTTGAGCACAACGAACGGGTCGTGTCAAGTGGGAAGTTAAGTGGACAAGTGGTTCTTTCTCTCGATATATATATATATATATATATATATATATATATATATATATATATATATATATATATATATATATAATGCTCCTTTCTACTGTGTCATCGGGTGAAATATACGTGATGGAAAAGTTAGTTAAGTTGCATGTTGATAAGATGGTTCAATTGTCTATTTATGATTAGAAATTTAGTTTCATGTCATCATTTTGGAAGAGTTTACAATGATAAATGGGTTATCTCATCAAGAAGTTAAGGAATGTAGAGATACAACTCATGAAAGCTCAGTGAAAGTAGTGAAAGTAACGACATGGGGAAACATATGAGATAAGTAGACAAAATACCCTTATTAGGTTGTTCGTTCAAATTCCGAGGACGGAATTTTTTGAAAGGGGGAAGTTTGTGATAACTCAAGTTAAAATAAATGTATAAATATATGGTATAAATGTATTATTATAATTATGATTAAGGAATTAATTAGGAGTAAATAGAGAAATTATGGAATTTTAATTCCAAAACCCATCACTTGATTAGAGTTATAAATTTGGACTTTTGGGTTAACTAGAAAGGTTACAAACTTGTACATTATAAAAGGCATGAGAAATAGAGTAGAATGCCCTCAAAAATTATGAAGAAATGTGGAGAAACAAGGAAGAATTCATTGAAGGAAGTTGTGAAGTTATTTTTGTAGTTTGAACATTTAAGGGTACAAGTAATGTAAGATTCGTTTAACATCTATCGGCAACGAGGTGAATTTTTTTCGTGTTCTGTGGTTGCTCGCACATAAGTGTTTATCATGCGTTTATTATGTGGTTTTTATTTATTTATTGACAGTATGTTTTATGATAAGTATGGTTATGTGAAATGTTATTTTGGAATTGTTGACTACTGTGTGTGTGTTTTTTTTGGGTGACATGTTTAGTGGGTACATATGAGGTGTTTAATCACCGTGAGCATTACAGATGTGTGTGATTGGTGGTGATGGGAATTGAGAATCATACTCATTTCCTTGGATATTTAAAATATTTGAGTACAATGGATGATGAGTTGTCTCAAGGAGAAACGAAATGAACCTTTGGTTCGTTCTTTGGTTAATTAATCATTCCCCTAAATTATTTAATCGAGTGATATATTTGTTGTATGATTTATTGAAGATATATGATAAAACTATTTGTTTTTTAAGTGATGTGCATGTATGTACAACACGAACTCACTAGGCTCTAGGTTTACCCCATTAGAATCTTTAAATGTGCGCAACCCAGAAAACTATTTAACAAGTGGCAGTAAGGAGGCTAAGGAGAAAGATTGATCAACACGACGACAAAGGAGTTCTACAAAGACGTACCCGAAACTCTTTGGTTGAAGACTATATTTTATTCTGTTTTATTTTGCTTCCGCTATAGTTTAGTCAATATGTAAGTTCTGAATTGATCTTGGGAGATGTTGAAACGATTATTTTTCATTTAAACGATATTTGAAAATCGGGGTGTTACGTTTGATGTAGTTATTTTTCATAAAATAATCTTGAAAGAAAATATCTTTACTAGTCTATTCTCATCTAGAAGGAAATTTATTTGACAATCTTAGATGACATTACTAAGGATGGTATAACGACCATATTTCCCATCCAACGTTTATAATGTAAAAAATATTTATGTGGTACGATGTTGACGCAACTAAAGTAATAAAATTCCAAATTTGACTTTTTTTTTTTATAAATGGCCGGCTATGACTTTGTGCATGAAAATATATAAAAAATAAATTAAAGGTTGTTTAGAACGAGATCTTATCTATAATTATTTTATGTAATGCAAGATGGTAATCTAGGATCCAACCGAAATGAACAATTCTCCAAATATGCCTTCACAACTTTGTTTATGCGGTTCACATTATAATTTGATATTTATTTCGAATAGATAGTGGAATCAACTTTAACTTCTTAAGAATATAACTCTAGTTTTTGTAGATGTAAACCATATTGATAGGAAAGAATACATCTTAAGCAAAGAAACAGCAAGAATCATGACCATTTACACTTAAATGCACAAGATCATAATATGACTAATGTCTATGTTGTGATGTTATACTTAATTTGAGATAAATATAACATAATATACTATTTGTATTTTTCATGAATGCTTAGATTTTCTATCATTGAACATGAAATTCATTAGAAGTTTGAGTCTTTTGTATGTGTGAGCCGATTTTCATCTTGCCTAAGAATTAATTACCTAGTTTCCAAGTTTGTAATTTTTGTGAAATTATTTCATTATTACTAGGGTACCATTTAGTATGCATCAATCGACAAAAGTATTAAAAAAAAGTCATTCCATTCCTTAAAAAACATTGTCCGGTTAGCCATATGGAACGAAATGAGACAGGTGAATCTCATGCCTTGACAAGTTATATTTTTTATCTACAACACCCCCATTTTTTTTTTTTTTTTTTTTTTTTTTGCTTCAGGGAATGAACATTGACGATTTTACCATATTCTACTTTGAGTCCATGTAAATCGCAATAAAAAAACTAATACATTTTCCAAACTGAAACTCAATTGGATGTTAGATCATGAGGGGAAAGCCCATGGCATTCCAGGTAAAGACCATGGGAGAGCCTATGACATAATAGATAAATACCATGGGGGTGCCCGTGGCACCTATGTGTATGTCTGTGATAGTCTTTGATTGTATGTGGTATGGTATTTTGTGAAACTCACTAAGCTTTGTGGTTACGGTTTTCATTTTATGTTTCAGGTACTCCGGTTTTTAAATGGAAGAGCTCAGGATGATTTTAGAGCACACACCACATGTTCCCACATACTGTAAGTTACTCTGGTTAATTGATGTTTTGCTAAATACGGGTTACTCTGGTTTTATGAAAACAATCTATATTAGTAATTTATTTATTTAAAAACTAAACCTCTTTTGTATCGTGATTTTGGGTCGTGACAAGTTGATATCAGAGCCTTGGTTTGAGAGATTCGGATATACTCCTGGGTGTGTTTGAACGCAAACTAAGGAATTGGTAATGTTTACAAAGAAAAGTATTTTTAAGAAAAGAGTTTTCTACGATAAGAAAAGGGTGTGGTGCATGTAATCAACCGAGCTCAAGTAAGTTTTCCCAAAATATATGTACGTGTTATCCGTTATGATTTCAATTATGGATCTGTAAATCGCATGCTAGTTAGGGCTAAAGATCTGCTCAGTTCTTGCATGATAAAATGCTAGAAGAGATGCCTTTGTATGTATATTGTATAGGGGTGTCAATTTATGACACGACACGACAAAAATACACGAAACGAAACGAAATCGGGACGAAATCAAATTTCGAATTCGTGTTCGTGTCGTTTTCGTGTCAAGATTAAAAAACACGATGTCATGTCATGTCGTGTTCGTGTTCATAAATCGACACGGAATTGACACGATTAAGCATGTGGTTGTCGTGTTTTCGTGTTTGTCGTTTTTGTCGTGTTATATATCTGTAAGTACGAACGAAATACACTAATAGTTATGCAATATTATCTTTGTCGTGTCGTGTCGTGTTGTCGTGTTTTAATTGGTTCGTTTTCGTGTTAATGAAAAAAAACACGACATCGTGTCGAGTCGTGTTCGTGTTATACAAAACCTTGTCGTGTCGTGTCGTGTCAGACAATGCTAGTGTTGAATAGTTAGTGATAGTTTCATCTAATATGTGATGCCTTGTTGTATTGGGTGCATTGGATGCTATGTTGAGATGGGAATATCTATTAGAATTAGTAATTGCTAAGTATGCTTTAAAAACTGTATACGGTTAGGATCTTATAGCCTTAGAATAATGAATTTGGCCTTATTTCCTGTTCCTTGTCTGGTTATGGTCCTAGGGTAGAGGCTGGTATTCGATAGTCTATTTAACCATGTTCTGTATAATTTGCATGCATAAGGCAACTGGCAGTAAGGGTAGAATTTCTTGCATCATTGATAATGTGTGGGCTGAATGTTCTATGTTAATTCTATGGATTGGAGTGTTACAGCACGAATGTTGCTTGCTTTGTGCTTTGTGGAACTCTTGGATGATGGGAGTTAACTACCAAGTGAATATGACAGTATTCATGAGGTGGATGATTGGTATTATGAGGAGTTCTTCAAAAACTAAGGACAGGGTGAAGTCGGGAACCTAGGGAGAACCTAGGAGGTTCTTCGGTGGGTTTTGTGTTGCTGTATATATTGAGTGTACCGGTGGAGTGGGTGACTTAGAGGATTCATGATGATCCTTGAGGAAAGTATGGATAGTTGTTAAAGGTAGTATTGGTCCCATACTACTGAAACCACATGATCCATACTCGAATCGGGGAAAGTCTTAGAGAATCTAAGAAGCTTGGGGAAGAGGATTCTTGAGTATGTTTCGATCTTCTCTATGATTGTATTTCTGTTTAGTGATGAGCTTTCAGGAAGGAGGTTTCGGTTCTGCTTCCGGCTCAGGTAAGGGTACTGTGCCGATTAGCACGTACATGAGGGGGGAATTCATCTATTCAGAGACGACCAATGGTGTTTTAGAGAAGACTACTGTGATTTTTGGTTCGGTCAAGGAAGGGTTTTTGAAAGATCTTGGATGAGCATTTGGGATCGTTCCGTGCTGAGGTTATGTTTATCATTGGAGCTTGCACTCTTTCTTTCCGTGAATTCTATGCTTGTGGAGCTCCTGCGTTCCATGGGGAGAGGGACCCTATTGTTAGTAGGACTTGGTTAGTAGATATAGCTAACGCGTTCATGACGAGTTTCTGCCCTGAGAGGGTAACGGTAAGATGTGTTTCCTACATGTTGAAGGTCAGGGTACGAGATTGGTGGGAAGAGGTCGGTAGTGAGTTGGGTAAAACTAGGTCAAATAGTCAAAAGTCAGAAAGAGCCAACTTAGCTGACCGCTACATCGTGGTAGCCCTTTACCACGTAGTCGTATCGAAAACGACAAGATAGTCGTGGACAGCCCCGTCATCACGTCGTGGTAATAGGTTTTTCAGCAGCTTAACACACTTATTTTCTTCTATCCTAAAGGGTCTCCAGCTCAGATTTGGTCCATAATCAGGTCAAAATGGATAAAGTTTCCAACTTTATCCAATAGAACCCTCTAAAGTGTATAAATATCAACTTTAAGGCCCAAAACAATACATGGCTAAAGCTATATACATGTAATCCTTAAGGTTACTTATTTAAAGGCTCCAGAAGAGTTTCTAACACCAAACACATCAATGCACGTCTTGAACTCTTATTAGGTCAAATTATGTCAAAAGGGCAAAGATTCCATGCATGGCCTAAAAACTCAAATCTAAATTAGATCTAAAGAGCCAAATTCTTCATATGGCCTGGATATCATAAAGTTACATGCTTTATGAGATTCAACCTTCCAAAACAACAAGGCATAGAGAAAAGTGGGAAAAACCCATACATCTATCAACTAACTCATCAAGATGAAGAGTTTATACCTTCATGAGATGCTTGAGGAAGATAACCTCCTGGACCTACTTTGCTTTGTACTCCCAATAAGATCTTCCACCACTTTCTTTCTTTACAAGCACCAAACACACACACACACACACACACACTTTGAGGCCAAAACTCATACATGGGATCTAGGGTCTATAAGGGACGATTTGGAGAGATGGAGGTTGATGGGAGGGTGGCTATGAGAGGTTAAGGAGCTTATATAGGGAATCACCCTTAAACTTTAGGGTTTTCTCCAACAACCGCCACCACGTTGTGGAAAAATCACTATGTTGTGGTGGTTCATTATATTCCCGCGACCCAAAAATTTATTGCCACATCGTGGTGAGGCTTCACCACATCGTGGGAAAAAAGAACACAATTGGAAATAATTTCATACCTAGAATCAAGTGTTACATTGTGACTTAATATATTAAGACCCATATTAATTCAGTGAAAAATAACTTAAGAGAGGTGTAGAGTATGTTCCTGCCTTCATATGGATATAAAGATCATATAGAATGGGTTAGAACCAAGGAAGTTATGAAGGTTAGAAGTCAGAGAAAAAGTTATACCTAAAGATGGAATAGAATCAACAATGCACTTTGTAGATCTCTAGGTACTGTGGCCTAGTAAGAAGATTGTCATGACATGGTAACGTAAGTGAGCAGCCATTGACTGAATTTAAATGGCCACCATGACTCGATAAAGACCACACCATGGTCCGATGTTGCAATAGATCAAAACCTTAGTTAGAGTTCATTCTCATCATAAACACACCCCAACCCTCTGGGGCTAAGCTCCGATGATTTGGAGGCTAAAGAAGGGTCAAGTGAAATTCAAAGGTTTTTATGGATTGGATTAAACAGTGGAAACTCATGAGGTAATCATCTACTCCTTAATTAATCTAATTAGGGCTTAATGGTGTTTTCAATGATTTGAGTTAATTATGTAAGACTGTTTTAATTGATATTGTTAATAATATTTAATCAAGTGTTTAGAAGCTATGGCCAAGCTCTATTTGTGATTTCCAAGGTGAAATGTATATATGTGAAGTTAGGATTTGAAACGTTAGCTAGTGGTAATGTTAAATTGATGCATTAGATAATAGAGTGTAATGAATTAGATATTATGCGATACTTACTTCATTGTTTGAATTGAATTTAGAAGTAGAAAATAAGATGTTATAATTATGCTCGATTAAGTGATCATTCTAAAACTAGGAAGTAGATAACCTCTTAATAGGATAAGAAAAGTTTTAAGGAACATGTAATGTTGTATGAATAGGCCTCGAGCAAGAGAGTGATCCAAGACGCATCAGTTGAAGATTTGGATCCAAGTGGTAGTTAGTCCTCACAAACTAACAATCTGAGTTATATTATCACACACACACACATACACATACACACACACACTCTCTCTCTCTCTCTGTCTATGTTGTTATATATCTAATCATATGTATGCATGTATGCTGGAACTTAAGGAACTAAGTGAATTCCCTAGATTCATAAGATGAAGATAAATTATGAATATATGTTGAGATCATGTATCAGAGCATGTATGTATATTCAGATTATGCATTAAGTATACGTCTTGAAATATGTATCTGGGTAAGTACGTATACCTAGATTAAGCATGGTCAGAGATGACAAATGTATTTGTTAAATACCTAAAAGATGTAGAACGAGATAGATATGATTATATACAACATAATCATATAAAAGAGTACGTAGGCATATGTAGATGCTAATGGTATTATAATAATGCCTACAAGATATAAATGAGAAAAGAATAGGACTATATGCCTTATAATCCTATGTATGTATATATATATGTATGTATGTATGTATGTATGTATGTATGTATGTATGTATGTATGTATGTATATGTATGTATGTATAAATGTATCTATCTATGCATTTATGTATGTATGTATGCATGTATGTATGTATGTATGTATGTATGTATGTATGCATTTATGTATGTATGTATGTATGTATGTATGTATGTATGTATGTATGTATGTATGTATGTATGTATGTATGTATGTATATATGTATGTATGTATGTATGTATGTATGTATGTATGTATGTATGTATGTATGTATGTATGTATGTATGTATGTATATATATGTATGTATGTATGCATGTATGTTTGTATGTATTCATTTATGTAGGTATGCAAGTATGTATGTATATATGTATGTATATATGTATGTATGTGTATGTGTATGTGTGTATGTATGTATGTATGTATGTATGTATGTATGTATGCATGTATGCATGCATGTATGTATGTATGTATTTATGTATGTATGTATGTATGTATGTATGTATGTATGTATATATGTATGTATGTATGTATGTATGTATATATGTATGTATGTATGTATGTATGTATGTATGTATGTATGTATGTATTAGAAGATATCTTGAGGAGGTAAAGAGATAGATTGTCCATAGGAAAAGATTTGTGTGATGGGTCGCATAAAAGCGTTAGAAAATAGTATGATTTGTACAAGAATAAGAGTAAGATTCCTACAGGAAACATAAGTACGATTCCTTCGGGAGTGAAGATTATGGTTCATTCGGGAATGAGATTATGTCCCCGCGGGGAGAGAGATGATGATGCCTTTTAGGATGTAGATAAATGATTATTGTGGGAATCAACATTATGTATGGTTAAAGAAGATAGAGAAAATGTTCTATGAATAAAACAAGGTAGAGAGTCTCCTAAGAACAAATATTTAATCCATGAGGGATTAAGATTAAGGAATCCATGAAAGGATTTAAGAGAAGAAGAATGGTTAAGGATCCACGGGGGATCATAAGATAGGATACTAATTTTGGATGAGCGTACCCGACAATGTAATGGGGTTTTTTTATCCCTTAGAAGACATATGAGATTAAAATATGAGATGATCATTACGTCTAGTTGAAAGTAGAATGTTAAGGCATGAGTACACTACTAGAAAAACAGCCTTTTACGATGCTCAGTGCGCATCGTAAAAGGCTCAGACGACGCGCAAATGCGCGTCAAGGAAGGCCCTGTCATAAAGAGAGACGACGCTCATTTACAACGCTCAATTACGACGCGTGTTTACGACACGCAATGCGTATCAAGGAAGGCCATGTCATAAAGCAAGACGACACGCATTCGCGTGTCGTAACCTTACGATGCGCGTGTTAATGACACGCAATGCGTATCAAGAAAGCCCCTGTCAAGAAAGGCCATGTCATAAATGAAGATGACACACATTTTTGCGTATTATAATTTTAAATGTTTAAAAAAAGTATTATTTATAGATTTACTAATTTTCAAATTAAATAATACCTTAAAAGTCTCATAATACAAAATAAAATACCATAAATAACAAAGATAATTCATTTCACTAATATGTCAAATACAAATAATTATTCCAATAGTGAGTAAATGTTATAAAAAAATGAACTAATTTATATACAAATAACTGCATTCTACTTTAAAATTGTAACTAAAGTACTTGTGGATGAGGATCCATTTGAACAAAAGCATCATGCATTTTTTCCATAGATTTCTAAGCTGCTTGCTTCCATTTTCTTGCCCTCCTTTGCGATCTTTACCATCTTCTTTTGCATAATCTGAAAAAACCAAACCATGAAGTATAACATTTTATTATTAATGAAAAAACCTTATAATTAGTTGAAAAAAGTTGTTTTATAATTGCATGGGTAACCTGTCTCTCAAGAGTTGCGAGACTCCTTGTGTGCATGGGTGATTGTGGGAGGACACCGTTTGATGGAGGGACACCAACCAGACCACAAATCAAAGTCTAATTTCACACATGTAATGTTTGTTGAAATGTAAATAATAATAATATATAAAATGGAGAAAAAGGGAAAAGGCATTAAGGAAGGGTATTAATATTTAATACCATGAATCCAAGTAACAATATGTCATAAGGGTAAGCAGAAGGGTTTTTAAGATTGAATTCTTTCTGTTGTGCCATTTGTGCAACTACACTATCGTCAAAAAAGTACAAGGATGCTATCATTAGTGCTGGTATTATAGCAGTGAAAATATGAACTGCTGGAACCTTCACCATATCTTGAAATAACGTTAATCTTTAGCTTCTAATAAAGGTACAATCTACCTTCATTTCCTCACCCATAATAGTAGCATACTTCAATTTTTTAATGATGATATTAATATACTACCAATATTTACATTTCTTTACCAATAATAGAAATGTACTTGTAATAGCAATATGTAAGTATGTTACTACTATGGGTAGAAAACAAAGTACATTGTTATTATAAAAAATACCTTAATGACTGTCCAATGGGACAAAGATCCAGGTTCCCAAGGAAGGGGACAAAAAAGGCGTTTAGGAACACCAGGAGGAACATCTCTAATAACTCCCTAAAATATCCAACATGGAACTCACTAATAACTCCCTAAAATATCCAACATAAGATCACATTGAATAAATTATCTCTCAAAATTAAGGAAAGTCAAAACATTAACAAGTGCATCTGCATGTACCTTAATAGCCTTTTGCATAAAGAACACTGAAATCAACATGCCAAAAAGTTCACCACTAACCCTTGTGAATCTTGTGATGAGTGTGTAAGCATCGAGTATAGGAAGAACACACAACATCACAACAGTCCAGACGCAAACCCTAAAAACAAGAAGAATATGTATATTATCATATATGCTTGATAGGAATGAAGAAGATAACACATAATAATTATACTTAAAAAATATTTCTAGAAGGTTCTATACCATCCAGCCCACGCTAGAAACAGTTGCCTCCCTAACATCACGACATTTTAGAGCAAAAAACTATAATTTCGTGTAGCAATAGAACAAGAGTGACGATTAATTCAGGAAATTGAACCTTTGGATTCTATTTGGAAAGATGGCGACTTTGAAAATTGAACCTGTTTTTGGTTCAAAGCAACAATATCAGACACCACGTGCAAGGGGTAAAAGAGGAACAAGGGCACCAAACCTGTGTGTAACACTTCTTTTAACAGAATGATCACAAGAACACATACACCTTAAAAGAGGGACAACTAACAACCTTGCATAAGGAACAGTTAACAGTTGTCACGTTGAAATTCAAGAAACTATAAAACTATAAAAGTTATAAAATAGCAAACATAATTGTATTATTAATCTATTAAGTATTTACTTATCTAAATTTCTTATTATAACTTATAAATTATATGTACATTTTGATGAAGGCCGAAACTGGAAATTGATTCCGCAAAAAATCAATTTGTGATTAATCTACCTTTCCTATGAAAGAAGTTGTAAGAATTCAGAGGAAGAAGAATATTTTCCAAGGATTGTGCACGTCTCCAACCACCTGCAATTAACTAAAATTAATCGAAAAGCAATAAGTAGAAAAGAAATTACTTTTACAAATCATACAATCAAAAGCATGGATGTACAGAATCATAAGTACCCTTGTAGTGAATGAAGGAATCCCTGTAAGTGGGACCTAAAGAAGCAGAACCACCTTCAGTCTCATGTATTGATGGAACAGCTACACTAACAGAAGCCTGCTCTTCATTTGAGATGTTGACTGCAAAAACAAGTCAGGTAATCAGAATAACAAAGTTCCTTAGTTTATTTGTTTATTATTCTTGTATCTGTATATTGTCTTCTGATATTGCAAATAATGTTATCTGCAACATAAAATAGATTAATCAGGAACCAATAACCCCTACCTCCGCTGATGCTTCTTCCCCCTCCGATTACTGTTTGGTTATTAACAATAACCCCTAAACTCTACTTCACCCTACAAAAATGAATACATTAAATAAATACATAGATTGAAATTTAGTAAATTAATCCAGAAAATGTAAGAAAACTATTGAACAAGTACCTCTGTGGTGAAATGAGTGTGTGCAAGAGGATCAAGAAACTCATCAAATGTCTTCTTGTAAAACTCACTGTAAGGATCTTTTTCAATTCTTTAGGATTCCTCATCAGCATTTCCATTATCTAAATTAACAAATTGTTAAGAAAACAAATGGCTCAAAAAGTTTTAAAAAAATCACTTTTTTAAATTACCCATATCGGTTTTGTCTCATTGGCCAATTCCCAATCCTAGTAATTTTCAGTTTTTATTTTCTTCTTCTTCTCACCCTGGAAAACAAGCATTACTTTTTTTATAAATAAATCATACAAAAGCACTGTAATTTGATGATCAACACTTTTCATTCTATCTGTGTATCTGAAAGACATTATAATCCCATGAGTTTAAAATACCATAATATATGAAAAAACAAATGCATAAGTTATAATACAGAATAAGAGTATAAGACAAACTATTTTTAACTTAATCCATAAAGAAGTTAATACAGAAAGTCAGGAAAATGAGGCTTTCCCTACTAAGTCCAACTTATTAGTTCTTACAAATTTGCCCTAATTCAATTGTTCTATTTTTGAGACAAAATAAGTTTATTAAATGTTACTGAGTTAATAACTGCATTGCAATAAATTATGGTTTACATACCTATACATGAGCCGAAGAAAGCAATGACCAGCTGCACCATTTGCACCTAGAGAGAAAAAAGGAACCTGAAACTCAACATCGATGTGATCAGCTCCTAGCTCCATTGCTAAACACAGAGCATCCAATCGACTCTTTTCATCCCTATTGTATTGACCACCTTCCCATGTTGTTCTAGAAAATAACATAGAATCAGAAACCTTTTGAGGAAGATAAACTGTTAGAAGATCATTTAAGATGAAGGCTATTCTTTTGATCTATGATAGAAAAAAAAAAGAATTGCCTTTATCTTGAAGAAAGGTTCCAACTTGTGTTTGAATGCTACCTACCGCAGAAAACAAGTGACTTTTGGAATGAACTAGCATTTCCTGCTCAAACAGACACACAAAATTACATCAGATTAGCCCTATAAACATCATACATACACATATACTAGCTAGAGTACTTGTGTCTCTAGATTGAATATATACTCATCTCCAAAATAGTTGACTGCAGGTGGTAATTCTGAATTTGAATCCTTACAACATGGGATGAATTAGTGACTTAAATTCTGGCTTCCAACATCTACAACCTGAAAAGAAATATATATCATTATCATGACATAACTCATCAGTTCAGAGAAACATAAGGATTGCTTACATATATCATTCTCTTATGTCCCGATATCATTAACCGAGAAGAATCATAAGTAATTATAATGAAATGGGCAGAAGGTCTTCTTTAGCACAATACACCTAGTGAGGAATTGCCTTCTGTTCTGTCAGACACACAATACACCCGGTGAAGCTCTTCTTTAGCACAAGCATCACTTGTCCCCATAAACTGCCACTTGCTTCTTCTTGAACATGATTGAGCAGCTTGCTCAACTGCAACTTCCATTTGCTTAATTTGCCCATGTAATCACCACATTGCTAAATCCCCTACACAACAAACCAAACAAAACAAAAATCAACATCAAATATTAATTAGCAAAAAAAAAGTCGAAAATACCCTTTAGGTTAACAAGAGATGTAACGACCCAATTTTCATGTCCAAAAATTTCATTTTAAAATATTACTTTAGAAAACATTAGTAAACAAAAACATTGTTTGATCACACCATAACACATCGCAAACCATGTTTTAAAAAGTCAAACCATACATCCCATCAAAATATCAGAGTACAATCCCAGTGAATCTCGTAAATGCGGAAACCAGAGTGTGTGAATGATGTGCCGCTACCGCGCCGGCTCCTCCCCCTTCGGTGAAGAGGTACTTGAAAACAAAACTGTAAACGTAAGCACAAAGCTTAGTGAGTTCCCCCAACGTACCACCTACCATACAACACATAACATACGTACTGCTAGGCTATTCTGGGGTGCCTGACTACCCGGTACGGCCATTCTGGGGTGCCGACCTACCCATACGGCCATTCTGGGGTGCCGTCCTACCCGTGTCAAGCCATTCTGGGGTGCTGACTACCCATGTCAAGCCATTCTGGGGTGCTGACTACCCATCGGTCCTAACAATCGATCCTCAGGGACTGGTCCCCTCCTGCTACCTCTATCGCATAACATAACAGGCCAACATACAAACATATCATCACATACTGTCAGACGTTTCTAGGGTGTCTGACTACCCTGCGGTCCTAACAACCGAACTCTACTACTATCGCATATAACGTATCATGATAGCATATAACATATTAGGTAATAGCAAACCTAGATGATATCTCAAAGACAATCATCTATCATACGTCTCCTACTGGTGGGCCGGCATTGTGGCCTTAGACCCACCACTACTGGAAGGTAACTCACCTTAAAGTAGCTGTTGAACTGATCGGGAACTAACTGACCGCTGCTGCTCCGGAAATCCTCCGGCTGCAATTCCCACAACATACTCAATCAAACACTGTTAACTGTGCTTTGGGTAAAATGAACATTTTACCCCTGGTCTAGCTCTAAGTCAAAGTCAGAGTCAACTTTCAGTTGACCCGACTCGCTGAGTTGGCTCTCCAACTCGTCGAGTCCCTATCAGACGATTGTCCTGAGTCCCTGTTTCTACTCGTCGAGTTAGGCTATGACTCGACGAGTTCATCTTCTAGACTGACGTTCAACCTCTTCATCCTACTCGCCGAGTTGTATGAACAACTCGTCGAGTTCATCTTCATCCGAAGAACACTTATGCTAAGACTTGCCGAGTTGTATGAACAACTCGTCGAGTCTGTTCTTGATCTATGAAGATTGCCTTGGATTCGCCGAGTCAGGGCATTGACTCGCCGAGTCCTATCATGGGTGAGTTCAGCTTCTAACTCACCGAGTCACCCCCTGTGACTCACGGCTCATCTTGATATATCATAAAGGGACCAATTCAGTGACTCGCGACCAGACTCATCGAGTCACATATACGACTCGCCGAGTCGCAGCCATGCATCCATCAAATACACCGATTTGCTCGATTCCAGTCCATGCCATTCACAGATCTGGGCTTCTAGGACACAAATCACACGTAAAGTTTCCAACTTTACGTGTAGATATTCACCAATATGGATTTTAAGGCTCAAAGTGCACCAAAAGAGGTAGATCTAGGGCTTTCATGCAATATGACCCCATAAAGGCATTAGATCCAAGCTCCAGGGACTAAATCATGCCTAGATCTAAAGGCTAACAACTTATTACAACCCACAAAGCACAAACAAGCTTGGGGAAGAGCCCAAGAAGGACTCCTATGAAGCTAAAAGAGATTACAAGCTTGAAAACAGAGGGGAAACGAGCTATACCTCAAGGAAAACGTTGAGATGACACAAAGATGCCTGGTCTCCTTCTCCTCTTCTTGATCTACTCTTCTTTCTCTTCAAAATCTTCAAGAACACTCCAAAACACTTCAATCTCTCAAGGAAATAAGGGTAGAAACGATGTTGGGAGTTCAGGGGGTGAATGGGGACGAGTTTGAGGCGGAATGAGGGTTTAAATAGGGTGCAAACCCTTGAAATTTAGGGTTTCATCCAGCAGCGGTGACTCGCCGAGTCGCCAACTTAAACGTGTCCTGAGTCTCGTCTCTACTCGGCGAGTCGGACCTATGACTCGCCGAGTCCAAGGCTAAAATAGGGAAATATTCAAATAAAATTCACATACCGGAAACCAGGTGCTACAAGAGAGCTTGTCATTCCAAAAACAAATGGAGAAAAAGAGAACAGTCTTCGTACCTGATTTAGGGAATAAAAGAATCTTTAAAAATTGAATGTAAGAGAAAGAAATCTAGGGCACATACATGAAGAAGAAGATAACAACTTTCGAACCTGATGCCTCCTCCATTTTTGTTTTCCGCATTCTGATGCTTCCGATCGTACCTTGAACCTCTGACTTTCGATCCCAAATCCAACTTGCAACCTTCGATTTCTGATCTTCAACCTGTAATTCGAGTCATAGTTCCGAATCTCATAAAATTAACCTTGCTACCTCCTATTTCTGATGAAAGAGGAGTCTCAAATCTGAGAGAAAAATGAGGAGTCTCTGGCTCAAATTAGAAACCCTAAAAGATGGATGACATAGGGAAAATCAGAAAGGTATGAACATACCATTCGATAACCAGAAAATGGACTGAGAGGAGGGGGCTGTTAGGGCTAGAAACTAGCTTCCAATCTCCTTTATCAACATCATATCGATAAATATCGCCAAAAACATATGTCTGTGTAATATATCAACCTTTTTAAAAGTAAATTCAAGCATAATTTCAGAGAAGGTCACATGAATTCATCTATAAGACATAATGTCCAATTGTTGATATCTTCCATCCCTAAAGTCACCGGCATGGCGTCTTTTTTCTTTGGAACCATCGCCATTGCCTCATAACTTTGGAGATGGCGTGCCTACTGTTGCCTTGATCGACGTCGACGACCGGGAATGGTACCTAACGATGGTCGAAGTGTGAGGGAAGAAGAAGGTAGCAGTCAATGTCGGGAGAGGGAAGGAAGGAGCCGATAATTAGGGCAAGAAGGAAAGAAGAAAAAAGGAAGGCGGGGTTTTTAATTTTTTAGGATTTCATTTCCCCCTAGTTATTAAACGATGGAACGCGCCTTGTATTAAAATTTATAAAGCGACACTCTTAGACGACACACGTTTTATTATAGGTGCCCTTCATGTTTTTTTTTGTTTTTATTTAGACACTAATTTAAGGGCACGCAGTAATGCGCGGCATAAATCCTTAAATTTTTTGAATAGATGATAATTTTTTAATGTCACTCTCTTTTGCGTAACATAAATCAATGAGTGTCGTGGTTTGCGCGTCGTAAAAGGGTATTTTTCTTGTAGTGGTATATGAGAAAAGAGAGATGAAGAGTAAGAAGAGTATGAGACAGACCTGCTAAGAGTAAGATATGTGTGAAGGGTAGAGTAAGAATATTAGAAGAGCATGCATAGAGTATGTGAAAAATAGACAGAGTATTAGAAAGAAAAGAGAAGTAGAAAGAAGACTTTGAGAGATCAAGAAAGAAAATAGAGTATGTATAGAGTCTGAGATGAGCTTAAGAAAAGGAAAAGAAAAAGAAAGATTAGATGAGAAGAAAAGAAAAGAGTAGAGGATAGAAAGAACATAGAAAGATGAGATGAGAAAGATTGATAATAGAGCAGAGTATTGTTGGGTTTTTATTCAAGAATTAGTTTCGAAATCAAGAGATTTAGCAACGGAAGACTTTGATTTTTGAACAATATAAAACAAGTTTATAACCAACCATGGATTTTCTTGCAAATTTTGGAAAGAAAACAAGCACCAAAGAAGAAGATGAAGAAATAACAACCTTTGTAGTTCTTTGGGTGCTCTTAGGTGGCTTGGAAGTTGATGGAGAATGTCGAACCTTTGAGACACCCACAAGTTACCAACTTGATGTAGGATGCTAGTCTTTTTGATGTAATCTTATGCTTGGAAATAAAATACCCAAGTATTCTATCCAAGAGAGCAGATCCAAGTAGTAAATTAACACATGTTTAAAGAAAAAGAAGCGGGGGAGAGAGTGAGTGAAAACTCACGGTGATTGCAAGAAAAAGGTAATACCAAAAGTGCAAGTCTCTAGCTAGTTAAATCTTACACTTAAACTAAAGGTCCTAAACCTTTAGGACTTTTAGACAATCTTGTTCCCCACTCATGAAAACTCATGCATGCACCCATAACTATTTCTTTTGATTAAATAATACAAAAGACCATCACTTTTTTCCATCCATCAATTTTTGACAGTAGAGTAATAAAAAGAGTGTTAGAGTTTAAATTTTACAAAGCCAAGTTTATAAAATATAAATTTTGTCTTTAGGTAAAAGAGAAAAGGATTCAACTAGTTCAAAAGGTTGTGGATGAATTATTAATTTATACCATATGAAATAATATGTTACTTGCTTTTGTAAAAATATATATTTCCATGAAATAATATTTTCCCAAATTATTATAAAAGCTCATGAATAATTATTAAAATTAATTTCTAATAAATAATAAATTGTATTAAGTTGCTGTTAGTGTGACCCTTAGGATCATATGTTAATTTGCAATATCACTTTAATATGATTCTTGAGCATACAAAATCTTTCAATCTCCCACTTGCGCAAGATTCTTATTAGACTGATATAGACTGTGGTGAACATCTAGAAATATTTCACTACCCCTATACACATATGACTTTGTTTCGTTCTATCAACGCCTAATTTCGAGAAGCTCAAAGCTACAATTAGTGTATAAGGTAAGTTTATCAGTTATCCATTTGTCACAGACATCATGTTGAACATGAGATACAGATCTCAATCAATCTTATCTATTGTTCAACTTTTAATGGTACCTTAGATGGCTAACTCTCAACACATAAGAGGAAAAAAAATCCTATCTTGACTACATAAGACTCTTGCTTAGTTTACACCATACCTAAAGATGGATTTTATAACTTCCCGGTTAAGGACCAACATTTGACCACATCAAATCACAATACTCACTACACTTAAGTCATATTATGTATCTCAGGTGTTAAGGATACAAAGATGGTACCTTCTAATCAAGTGTCACTCGTGACAGTGATCCATGATGTGATCTAAATGCAGCTCAGTTCAATACTAGTTCTCTAACAAGTACCTATGAATTTTGGTTACAACCACTTGACTACTTTCATCTGCTCAAATTCAACCAATCTCATTCATATTAGTTTTACTTCATAATTTCTCCCACAACTATAACTGACAATAAACTATTATAATAAGAAGATTATTCATGGATTAAACATTTTAATATGGAACACAACAAGTGTTGATGTTATGATCATATCCCGATATATCAAAACAATATATAATAGTTGTTATCGTTATGTTACAATATCTAAATACTAAATCCAAATCATAAATCCCATTTCTAGAATAATAAAGTCCCATAGTTGAAGTGTGACCATTCATTAGCTCAAAAGAATGACTTTATTAATGGGTTCAACTAAACTTAATTTGTGTGAATTATGTGAAGAGTAACATCTCCATATTTGACTTTACTCTAAATGTAGTTAAATATCTTGGACAACATGATTGGTGTTCTTTCGTGACAAAGAGTCTCATAGCTTTATTAAGTATACTCTCGAAGTCAAAAAGATTTCTATCTGATTCTTGAATGGCAGAAATTGACATAGTTTTTCAGTGAACTCATTCATCCAATCGTATTTGATCTCAATTTCTAAAGTAGTGTATTCTTATTTTATAGTAGATTGTGTCTTTGTTTGCTTGGACCTCATTCCAACAAACTTACTCTTTATTCCATAATGAAGTCATAATCCAATTATAATTCATAATTATCTATATTTGTTTAGAAATCGGAATCCTATGTAGCTCTTTACATGATGATTTTATTCCAAACTAATTATATCATGTATAGTCTCTTAGTTCTTCTTAAGTACTCTTAGATTCTCATAGTCATTCAGTTACTTAACCATGTATTTAATTAGTATCTTATGATATGCTCACAACATGATCATATACCAGGTCTTATGCATATTATAGCATAAATGATGGATTTATCTGCCAAGAAAGTCGAATATAAATAATTTACGCTAGTTCAAACCAATGATCTATGTCATTTTGAGGTTGGCTCAAATTTAGTGATGTGTGTCAATGACAAGATTCCTCCACAGGAATCTTTTATCTTGATCTCTTTCAAGATATTGTCAATGTATTCATAAAGATACAAAACTTTTAACATTCATTATATATATATATATATATATATATATATATATATATATATATAGCTATAAATTTTACATTCCTAGAATGTATCTTGTCTTTCCTAAGTCTTTCATCTTAGAAACACATTTCGAGTCAAGGTGAAAAGGCTTGGCTTCATCAAAATGTAATTTCTCATGATTAATTATGTCTCATTCATACAAGATTAGAAATGTCACTATGCTCCCACTATTTATTAGTAAACACACATGCTCTATTCATTATGATATAAAAGCATACCTTGTGGTTTTATATTAAAATGATGATTACAACATTGAGATGTTTTCATTATATCCACAAGTGGATATCAATCATTACACATTTTTCTAGGAAAACATGGAGTAAGAAAACCTCCATGCTAATCTATGTAGATATCTTCTAGTAGATTTCTCTGAAGAAATGTAGTCTTTCTTGAAATCTATTTGCTATACCTCATATTGAGAATATAATTTATAGTAAACAATACGCTTGTTGTTATAATCACAACTACTTGTGAAAAAGTTTTGATCATAGTCGGTTTCATGAGTATGATGAGGATGTTAGTGTCATGAGTATGATGAATATCATATCCAATAACATGAGTTTGAGAAAATCCTTTTATAAAAAGTATTTCTTTAAATGTGTAAAATTATCCATGTAATATATTATTTATAGAATAACCACTTACTCCTTCTAGCCTTGCTATACAGAGAAAGCTTAATCAAGACCATACTTGATTATTATACATGGATTACATCTCATGTTCATGACTCTGAGTCATTTATCAGATTTTTGATCTCACATAGCATCTTGTTAATTGATGGACTTGCCAAAAAAACTGTCAACAAAAGCTCATCAATGAGAGATTCCACACTTCTTAAGTCATAGATGATTTATAATATTAATGCTAATAATTTGTGTTTGTGAATAACTATCATTAAAGTTTAACAATCCTTGTTAAAACTAGTTCCAACTATTACTACATCAAGCTATGGTTCTTGATTTGCTTCAAGGTCCATATACCTCCTACTCGCTTTGTCATTAGAAGCTTGCTTTCGGCTAACTCGGTTATCATAAGAATAAGAGAACTTATTATTGGTGGGTTTGCATATAATAATCTAAGCCACATTTAGAGAATTATATAAATATATATTTAGTAGATATAAGGATTAAAAGATTTACAACATAGGCTTCAAATCCACAAAATATTTAAATAAGATAGGGATGGAGCCTTTCCATACAAAACCTCATAAAGAAAATGTTTTATCTACTTATTAGTTGGTATTTGTATTTCAAGTATAATTGACTATGTTTTAGGTGTTATCCCAAGGAAATAAAATGAGGTCACATCTACCGATTATAAGTAAATCATACTAACTAAAATATAATTCATCATTTATTATCATTAAGGCTTTAGATTTTTCTTATTGTTTTGTATTTAAAATTTATATTTAAAGCTTCAACCAAGATTTCACAATTATGCTTTACCATGTAAAATATAATTATAGCTACTATAGTTGTTAATAAAGGTGATTTGGTATCTTATGCTAAATCTTAGACATTCATTAGAAATGAGTCATACATCACAGTGTATAGTTCATTAATAATTTATTTTCTCTATTACTTAGTAAAAATATTAGTAGTAATATTTTATACATAAATAGATTTACATGTGTCAAATAAGCTACATTATTTTCCTTTAAAGATCCTTTTCTTGAAGTTGGAATATGTGAATGTCATTTATAAAATAAAGATAACAAAGTTAAAGATGAGTTTGATTCAAAACAAGTTTGATTTAAAAGGTACTTTGCATATAGAACTTATATTTATAAAATATTGATATTTAATTTATAATTATTATTAATAGATGTAGTCTCATAAAAAGAATTTAATCATTTCCGAATATGAAGGTGATCGCTATGAAAAAACAAATTAAGTAAATGATCAATCATTCAAAAATTAAAATAACTGAGACACATATTTAGACAAGCTAAATTAAAAACATACATTGTTCAAAAACAAACATTTTTTCACAATAAAAGTACATTATGTTCCTAGAATAATTAATAAAATAAAATACGAGAGTGTAATTCCAACTTGATTGTGCTCAGGTTCTTACTCTTTTATAAATATTTGCAAGCCATTTAAAAATATTTGCCCATCATTTAAGTACCAAGTACTTAAGTGTTACATGAAAAGTATGAGTTCTATGTAGTAGATACCTGAAGTATTAGTCTCTTGTAGACTTTGTTTCTAAATAGGAGGAACAATTCATCTTCCAGTGTCTAGCTTCTCCATAAAAGAAATAAGATCCATTATATAGGCCTTATTGGATTTCTTGGGCTTAACGGTGTTTGGTCCATAAAATATGGGCTTCTTAGATTACACAAGGTAACTCTTTTAACCTTACACTATTCCAACATTTGAACTACTTTAAAACAAAATATCACTATATTTATTGGAATATTGCATAACTTGTTATATATATATATATATATATATATATATATATATATATATATATATATATATATATATATATATATATATATATATATATATATTATTCAAGACATCCTGAAAGTCATGAATAACTATTCCTAGTTTGATGATACGAAGCATCTTTAGCATCACAGTAATGTCTTTACTAGGTATGATGTTCAGGTCTATTACTCAAAATAAATAGTTTAGGACTAGGAGAAGGACATTTAAAGGGACCAAAAAACTTCTTGTAATATTGTTGTATAAACTCATATGTAACATCCTATTTTGAGAAGTTCTTACATCAAGATTTTGGACAATAAATGCATCCAATGAAGGCCTTAGGCTTCAAGGAATAGGGTTTAGACCCCATTGGATATGGATAATATTGGTTATGTAATCCACGCCATTAGTTTGTGTTTTGGAGTCAAATGATAAAATGGGAAAAACCATGTTTCAGACTTCTTTCGTGAATTAAGAGTTTAAGTTCGATATGTGTTGATTAAAAGTAATTAGGTAGGATTTGGGGGTTCTTCAATACCTTTCCGTGCATATAACAAACACCGAAAATGGAGTTGAAACGAAAAAGTTATGGCTGTTAGAAATTAAGCTGGGAAAAGAAGTATTGCAATATGTTAGGCATACACTGGGTAGTACGTAGGGCCTACTATGCTGAAGGGACGCATTTTGAGGGTGTTACGTTGGGTGTCACTTTTGGTATGTTGGCCGTACCTCTGCATTTAAGGTCTCTAACCCCTTAGCGATCCTTCCTATTATGATCCACCACTTTCTTGAGCCCCTAACTCGAAACCCAAGCATCCTCTCACTTATTTTGAACCATGGCATCATTTATAAGCTTAAATCTCCTTTAGAATGTGGGATTTTGAAGAACAAGGTGATGACAAATTGTATGGAAGAAGGATTCAAACATAGATCTAGCAATATTACATCATTTCTGGACCTTTGTGAGTAAAAAGCTTAAAACTTGCTCATTAATTTCATAGATCTTGTTAATTTTCATATTTTTCACCTTTTTCTCACTTTAGTGCATAAATTTTAGATCTTGAAAGTTTGTGACCTTGTTATGGATAAAGTCGGAAATTTTATCCATCTAAATATCATATTGATTTAGATCTAAAGGTTGGAGACTTGGACTTAATGGATTAAGTTGAGAAAGATGCATTTTTGGTCCCTTGGAGACTTAAAGACTAGATCTTGGTTGTTTGGACAATCCTAATGGATAGAGTTGAACACTTATCCATATTGGAGCTATTAAGAACCATAAAAAGGTGATCTTGGTTCTTCTATCCCCTCCATGCAAGATTTATGATGTCTTAATTGATTATTAAGTTAGGGTTTTAACTTTTGGACCTTTTTCTAATGATGGAAAGTCATAAAGGTAGAAACTTTATGACTTAGAATGATGTTTTAGGTCTAGATCTGAATTTAGATGAAAGGTCTTTAAGGAGTAGCACTTAATAAGAAGATTTAGACACATGCGGAGTATGTTAGGTGTACCCGGAGGTACGTTGCGTGTGCTCTGTTAGAACCTCGTCGTTTGGGTGAGTCACGACTATGCCCAACGTAGTGACAGAGTATGTAGACCGTACTCGTTCAGTTTGACTTTTTGGCTTGACTTTGACCAGTATTTTGACTACGCCCAACTTAGGGGTATTTTGGGTATTTTGAGACTAGGTTACTGTTTGTTGTATAGGTCACTTGTAGAGTCAATAGCTAGAGCTCTGATTTGCTTACCTATCTTTTCAGACTGTAAGGTGAGTTTTCCTCACTGTACTTGAGGGTCGAAGGCACCAATATCTACCCATTGGATTACATATGTAACACCGTATATTTTCAATCAAAATTTTTCATTTTAAATTCACATAATTCTCATTAACACATTTCACAAAACCCAAAGTATCAAATTATTAAAAACACAAATCTATAATTGTTTGATTATAAATCTAGGATCCTCAAAAATGTAACTCCATCTCGTGTGTACAATCAACCCAACGCCTTCTTGTGATCCTGAGAAGTACCTGAAACACATATCACATAACACGGTAAGCACGAAGCTTAGTGAGTTCCCTAAAATACCACACATATCTCATTAGCCTCTCATTGCTATATCTTGAACAGGACCCTCCGGTTAATTTGTCTCAGTGGAGACCCTCCGGTCCCACAACTCGTGTGGACCCTCCTGTCCTAAATCAGTAAAGCTTAGAATAATACACAACATAAATCAAAAATACATATTTCAGGACATCATAATACTCAATAAAACCATACAAGACCCTCCGATCACACAAAGTTACACTCATGGTAAGTATAATGAGAAGAATCACCTCGTAAGTAAGCAAAGAAATCACATACCCCTCGAATGGTCTAATCCCGCCTACATGTCATAAACATCTCTAATTAACACTTAAAATAACAACACTAAACAAACCGAGCTATCCACTTTCTCTAATTCTTGGGATGGGTAAAAGACCATTTTACCCCTCCATGGTCTCCATAATCTCTTTCTTGACCAAACCCTAAAAGTTAACAAAAGTCAACACTCGAGTCAATAGTCCATGTTGACCCAACTCGTCCAGTGCATCTATGCGACTCATCGAGTCCCTTCATTCTCTCAGGAATATCGTGCAAGTCCAACTCAACTCGTCGATTTGTCTCATTAACACGCCAAATTACAATGTGTCCAAACTCATCGGGGAATACCTAGCCGACTCGTCTAGTCCTTTCAGCCAATTTTCTCATTCATACGATTTTAGGCAGGAATGGAGTCTCATACTCTGGATCGAGCCTTCCAAGGCTCACTTATCACGTAAAGCTGCAAGCTTTACGTTCATGCATGCCATTTATGGCTCAAAATTCCAAAACAAGCTCCATAAGGGGTCTCATGCATGGAAACTTGTACAAAGCTTGATAAAGCTTGGATCTTTGGGCTCATGGGACCTTAATATGTCTAGATCAGGAGTCTCCACTCCATGACAACCTCATAATACTCTGGAACTCAAAGAATGATGGGAAAAAGGCTTTAAACTCCATAAAAATGAGATCTAACCAAATAATGAGCAAGATAGTGAGTTTTTACCTTCAAATAGAGGTTATAAATAAATGAACACCAGATCCAAAAGCTTATTCTCATCCAAGGTCTCTTGTTCTTCAACTCTCCTCCAAGAATCCACTAAAACTCACAATATTAGCCTTTCTTTCTCTCACACAAGGTTACAACTCGATTAGGGTTTCTCACAGTGTAGTAGGATAATAAGGGAGGCGGAATGAGGGATTAACGTCCTTTAAATAGGACACAAACCCGAAAAATTAAGGTTCCCTCCCACAGCTCCTACTCGTCGAGTCGGGTTCCTCCGACTCGTCGAGTAGACTCTAAAACTCTCGCGGACATAATAGTCTCTACTTGGCGAGTTGGTGCTCCCAACTCGTTAAGTTGCCCTGTAAAAATGAATAAAATATTTAAGTTTCACACCTGGGATTCAGGATGTTACAATTCTCCCCCACTAGAATTAGACTTCGCCCTCAAAGTCATTCTACAGAAACAACTAGGGGTATTTCTCTCGCATCACGGACTCCGACTCCCAAGTCCACTCGGATCCCTTCCAATGCTGCCACTGAACCTGGACTAAGGGCACCTCTTTATTCCTCAGGACTTTCACCTTCGAATCCAAGATTACTCTTGGCTTCTCAATGTAGTTCAGTTGATCATCAACCTGAATGTCCTCTAAAGGAACAATTACCGTCTCATTGGCTACACACTTCCTCAACTGGGACACATGGAAGGTGTTATGAATCTGGCTCAAATCTGTAGGCAACCTTAACCGATAAGCTACATTCCACACTCGAGTGGTCACTCTGAATGGACCGATATATCTAGGACCCAACTTGCCCTGCTTCGTGAATCGGATCACCCCTTTCCATGGGGATAACTTCACGAGGAGAAAATCTCCGACCTAGAACTCTTTCTCGAATCGTCGCCGGTCTGCGTAACTCTCCTGACAACTCTAGGCCATTAGTAAACTCTGTCTGACCTGCTGAATCTGATCATTCATCTTGAGCACTATCTTAGTGCTCCCCATCACTCGCTGCCCTACCTCTCCCAATAAATGGGAGTCCGAAATCTCCTCCCATATAAAAGCTCGAAGGGAGGAATACCAATGCTGGAATGATGGTTGTTGTTGTATAAAAACTCAGCCAAAGGCAGTCTGTGGGTGGTAGGCTGTACTGAAATGAAAGCATGTAGCATATCCATGAGCGTTTGAATCATCTGCTCACTTTTCCCGTCAGTCTGTGGGTGGTAGGCTATACTGAAATGCAGTTGGGGTACCCAACTCCTCATAAAATTTCTTCCAAAACCTAGAAGTAAATTGCACATCCCGATCTGACACTATTGATGTTGGCACCCTGTGTCGTTCCACCACCTCTCGAATGTAGATCTCAGCCAATTTCTCAGTAGAAGATCTCTCACTTATAGCCAGTAAGTGAGCACTCTTCATCAACCGGTCTACAATCACCCATATCAATTCAACCCCACGTGTTGTCCTCGGAAACTTGGTGATAAAATCCATGGAGATCTGCTCGCACTTCCACTGGGGAACCTCCAAAGGCTACAGCTGACCATGAGGATCCTGGTGCTCTGCCTTGACCGGATGACAGGTCAAGCATCTCTCGACTATCCATGCCACATCTCTCTTCATATAGGGCCACCAATAATCCCACTTCAGATCTAAATACATCTTAGTAACCCCTGGATGGATCAAGAATCTCGATGTACGTGTCTTTTACATCAGTACACGCTGAGCTCCACCTGTATATGGTACCCATATCTGCCCACAAAAAGTCATAAGTCCCCGACTATTTGTCTCAAACTTGGAAACCTATCCGATCACCCTCTCCCTCTTGCGGTTCTCCGGTCTCACGACCTCCACCTGGGCATCTCCGATGGTGTCTAAGACTGGAGTCCTCACCATCATCCTTATACACACATCTCGGATTAGAGCACTCACTGCTCTAAGGCTCAAGGCATCTGCTACCACATTAGCCTTGCCCGGGCGTTACAAGATCTCGCAGTCGTAGTCTTTCACTACATCCAACCACCTCCTCTGTCTCATATTCAGGTTGGGTTGATCTATGAGGTACTTCAGGCTCTTATGGTCCGTGTATATGTTACACTGGACACCATAAAGATAGCGGCGCCAGATCTTGAGGGCGAGCACCACTGCCCCCAACTCCAGATCATGAGTGGGATACCTCGTCCCGTGAGGCTTTAGCTACCTTGACGCATATGCTATCACGTGTCCCTTCTGCTTCAATAGGGCACCCATCCCTGATATAGATGTTTCCCAATAGACTACGAAGTCCTCCACTCCATCCGGAAGGGTTAACACTAGAGCTTCGCACAATCTCTAGCGAAGAGTCCCGAATGATGCCTCTTGCTCAAGTCCCCAAACAAAAGTAACACCCTTCCGAGTCAATCTGGTGAGAGGAACAACAATCTTGTAGAAATCTCTGATAAACCCCCAATTGTAGCCTGCCAATCCCATAAAACTTCTGATCTCGGATGGGGATCTCAGCACCTTCTATCTCATAATTGTCTCAATATTGGCCGGGTCGACCAATATCCAAATCTGATTAACGACTTGTCCCAGGAAATGGACCTCTCGTAACCAGAAATCACACTTGTAGAATTTGGCGTAAAGCCTCTCCGTGATCAATACCCTAAGAATCTCTTGAAGATGCTCCACGTACCGCTCTCTGGACCTCGAGTATACCAACATGCCTTCGATGAACACGATCACTGACCTGTCCAACATGGGCCTGCACACCCGGTTCATGAGATCCATGAACATTATCGGTGCGTTGGTGAGTCCAAAAGGCATCACCATAAACTTGTGGTGCGCATAACGAGTTCTAAAAGCTGTCTTCCAGATATCCTCCTCGCAAACTCTCATCTGATGATACCCAAATCTCAAATCAATCTTGGAAAACCAAGATGCCACTACAACAGATCGAATAAATCATCGATCCTCAGTAGTAGATAACAGTTCTTGACTGTCAGCTTGTTCAACTCCCGGTAATCGATGCACATTCTGTGTGAACCATCCTTTTCCTTGAAAAAAAGGATCGATGCTCTCCATGGTGAGCTACTCATTCTGATAAAACCCTTCCCCAGTAGCTCTTGGAGCTGTGAGGATAACTCCCACATCTCAGGCGGAAAAAGTCGTTAAGGTGCCTTGGCAATAGGCACTGCACCCATAACCAAATCAACCCGGAACTCCACCTGCCTCTCGGGAGGCACACCCGATAACTCCTCTGGGAAAACGTCTGGGAACTTGCACACTATTGGAAACTCAGAGATAGAACTCGGCCTCTCTGTAGCAACTCGTGTATCTATCACGTACGCCAAAAACTCATACAACCCTGCTGTAGACTCTGTCTCGCCCTGGCAGTAGAGCAGAAAGCTAATCAAGATATGGTACCCTCGCCATACACGGTAAGCACTCCCCCCACTACTGTCTCGTATGGTCACCGTCTGACACTCACAGTCGATCATAGCTCCAAACCAACTCAACTAATCCATGCCCATTATGACATAGACATGACTTATCGCTATCGACACAAGATCTATCGGGAACTCAACACCAAAAATCTCTAGTACACTTCCCCAAAATACATCAGTAGCAAAAACAGAAAGCTCGTCGGCTATAGAAACCCTCAGAGGTCGACTGAACGCCTCACGTCTAATACTAATGTGGCGAATAGAAGCTAAAAACATGGATGATCGACTCACACCCGAGTAAAATAACACCAACGTAGGTACAGAACTAACAATAAAATACCTATATACCACACAGTATAAGCATAGACAAAACTCAAAATAACAAGAATAATAAAATACATACTAGCCACGACATCAGGTGTTGCACGAACTTACTCCGATGTCAGCTGAAAAGCTCTCCTACGAGCAATTGATATCTCAACCTTCGCTGGCCGATTATCAGTAGCACATAAAGCAGCAGGAGCAGAACCCTAGGCTGGTTCCTTAATGAGCTGAGGGCACTCGGCCTTCCGATGGCCGGTCTAGATGCAGTGAAAGCAAACTACAAACCCCTTTAGGCAATCCTTTGCCATAATCCCCTCTTTGACACATTTGTAGCAAATCCCTGCCCGACATGATCCCTCGTGACTCTTGTCACACTTGCCATAAGTGCGGCCCTTCTATCCCCCAATTCTCGTATCAGCGAACTTAGCCCGGTTCGTCGCCAGTTGCGACTGCACTAGTCTCCGGTCCCTCCCTTGGGACTCTCCCTCCTCCCTAGCTTGTAACTCTAGCTTAATCTCCCTCTGCCTAGAATTTTTCTGAAGCTTAGCCAATTTCTAGTATGAGGAATTCGCCATGAAGTCATGTATAGCCCTCCTCAGTATGCTCAGATATTGGCTCACACATTCCTGCTCAATAGACACGTGCTCAGGGTAAAACAACGCCCTCTTTGGAATGTCCACGTGATCTTAGTCACAGTTTCTGTCTTCTGCATGAGAGACAGAAACTCTTGGGCTAACCGTTCCCTCTCCACTGGGGGAACATAATCGTATTAGAACAACTATGTAAATCTCTCCCATGTCACTGCAGCATGGTCTACAGGAGTAAATATGGCTATCATGAACTTCCACCAGTCCTTTGTTCCCAAGCGAAGTCGGTCAGTGCAAAATGAAATTTCAGGTGCTCAAGGCATGAGCACGTGTAAAAACACCTCTTAATTTCAAAAATCCATCTCATAACAACAATCACATCCTGATTCCCATCAAACTCTGGTGGCTTCATGTTGTTGAATTCCCGTAGCATCAACAAGTCACCTACCTGTGGCCTAGCATGTGTCTTAATAGACCCAAACATCTCCAGTATAGCCTCCCGAATGGGTGTAGCCATCTCCTCCGCAATGATCATGCGGATCTCCTCATCACTGGTCCCACTGCTACTGGGGTTGTGACGTGTGCCCACCATAATGTCTCTGAAACACAACATAAAAATCATCAGATACTAGCTCGAGCATACTCACACTCGATTACCCGCCCCTACATGCTCCATAGCATCCTAAGGATTATTACATGGGTTGCATACAGGTCTGGTGCTTTCAATAGTATGGGCCCAATACTACCTTCAACACCAACTTGTAGTCACCCTAAGTCTTCCTCCTAAGATCCCAATTCCTAAGTACTCTATCTCTCATGAATATCAGACTACTCTCTTAGTAAACTTCTCATATGCTCATCTAGGTATCTCTCATAGATTATCCCTCGACTCAGAACTCTTTCTAAAATATTCCCATTAGATACTCCTACTCAGCACATACTTAGGGAAAATAATAGACAACATCGATCAATAGCATCTTCTAGGATAAGGCATCACAAATCAGGAAACTCTAGCCTAAAATATGAAATAACTAGCCTATCCTCTAGCATGCATCGCTAATATCTCATAAATATATAACACAAACAAGTAAGCGTATTTTAGGAAATCACCGTTTGAGCTCTGGCTGATTATACACATTACTCCATCTCTCTTTCTCTTAAAAACTCTTACTCGTTTTACAAAAATCATTTCTTTTGAAAAAAAAAATCTCAAATCCTCTGTTTGAGTCCAAACTTAGCCGAAGGGTACATCCGAATCTCTTAAACAAAGGCTCTGATACCAACTTGTATCACCGTAAATTTTCAAACAAAGTTTTTCATTTTAAATTCACATAATTCTCATTAACACATTTCACAAAACCCAAAGGATGAATTTTTTAAAAACACAAATCCATAAGTTCTTGATTATAAATCCAGGATCCCCAAAAACAAAACTCCGTCTCGTGTGTACAATCAAGCCGGCGCGTTCTCACGATCCTGAGAAGTACCTAAAACACATATCACATAACACAGTAAGCACAAAGCTTAGTGAGTTCCCCAAAATACCACACACATCTCATTAGCCTCTCATGGCTGTATCTTGAATAAGATCCTCTGGTTAATGTGTCTCAGAGGAGACCCTAAGGTCCCACAACTCGGGTGGACCCTTCGGTCATAACTCATTAAAGCTCAGAATAATACACAACATAAATAAAAAAGACATAATATAGGATATCACAATACTCCATATAAGCATACAAGACCCTCTGGCCACACAAAGTTACCACTCATGGTAAGTATAGTGAGAAGAGTCGCCTCGTAAGTAAGCAAAGAAATCGCATACCCCTCGAATGATCTAATCCCCGCCTAAATGTCATAAAGATATCTAATTAAAACTTATAATCACAACTCTAAATAAACCAAGCTATCCCCTTTCTCTAACTCTTTGGATGGGTAAAATACCATTTTACCCCTCTATGGTCATCATAATCCCTGTCTTGACCAAACTTTAAAAGTCAATAGAAGTCAACACTCGAGTCCACAGTCCATGTTGACCCAACTCGTCTAGTGCATCTATGCGACTCGTTGAGTCCCTTTATTATCTCAGGAATATTGTGCAAGTCCAACTCAACTCCTCGAGTTGTCTGATTAACTTGTCGAGTTACAATGTGTCCAGACTCATCGGGGAAAACCCTAGCCGACTCATCGAGTCCATTTATTGACTCGTTGAGTCCCTTCAGCCCATTTTATCATCCAAACAATTTTAGGCATGAATGGTGTCTCATACTATGGATATAGCCTTCCAAGGCTCACTTATCACATAAAGCTACAAGCTTTCTGTTCATGCATGGCAGTTATGGCTCAAAATGCCAAAACAAGATCCACAACAGGTCTCATGCATGGAAACTTGTCCAAAGCTTGATAAAGCTTAGATCTTTGGGCTCATGGAACCTTAATATATCTAGATCTGGAGTCTCCACTCCATGACAAGCTCATAATACACTGGAACTCAAAGAAGGATGGGAAAAGGGCACTAACTCCCTAAAAACGAGATCTAACCAAATAATGAGCAAGATAGTGACTTTTTACCTTCAAATAGAAGCTATAAGTGAATGAACACCAGATCCAAAAGATCCTTCTTGTCCAACGTCTATTGCTCTTCAACTCTCCTCCAACAATGCACTAAAAGTCGCAATATTAGCCTCTCTTTCTCTCAAACAAGGTTACAGCTCGATTAGGGTTTCTCACAATGTAATATGATGATAAAGGAGGCGGAAATGAGGGCTGAAGGTCGTTTAAATAAGACACAAACCCAGAAAATTACGATTTCCTCACATAGCACCTACTCGTCGAGTTGGGTTCCTTCGACTCGTTCATTAGACTCTAAAAATATCGCGACCATAATAGTCTCTACTCGGCGAGTTGGTGCTCCCAATTCGTCGAGTTGCCTTGTCAAAATGAATAATATAATTAAGTGTCATACCTAGGAGTCAGGATGTTACAGCATATCATAATATATTGGATTAATGTTATGATGGTTATATGATAGACTAGTAGATCTGTATGATTACCTGTGTTAACTGAGTATGCGTTAGATTGATAGATCTGTATAATTACCTGTAATTTTTGGTTATTGATTACCATTGTATATGTTGATATGTTGTGGTTGTGTTGGGTTGAGGTGGTCCTTCTTTGCGCTAAAGACCAAGATACCCGGAGCGGTCCAGATATGCTGAAGGCCCAAGAGGCGGTCGAATCAGGTCGAAGGCCCAAAGAACGGTCTACATAGGCTGTAGGTTGTTCAAGGTGGTCCGCTCAGGCTTCAGGTACTTCAGATTATCGAGGCAAGGCAAATGCTTGATTGTGTACATCCTTCTGTTTTTATAAGATTTGATTTTAGGATACTTTGATTTGTGATTTTGACTTTTGGAAACTAAGTTTTGTAAACATTTATGGTTTGTGGTTTGGTTTTGAAAAATGAAAATTTTAACTTGATTTTTGGGATGTTATAATTTTGTAACAAATCCCTGGTTTGAGAGAATTGGGTGAGCATTCGTGTGAATCCAGACTGAAACTAAGGTTCTATAAAAAAAATCAAATTTGTTTTAAAAAATTGTTTTCAAAGGTAACCAGATAAGGATTGTATGTATACAATCATCTGAAACAAGAAGGTGTACTCCAAGATACCCACAATGTTATTACTTATGATGATTATGATAGAACTGCATGCTAGTTATAGGGTAGGGAAGTCACGAGGATTCAGGATGATCCTTGAGGAAAATATGGATATGTATGGAAGTTGGTATTTGACCTATACTTCTTGAAGCACATGATCCATAATCGTATCAAGAGAAGTCACAAGGATTCTAAGGAGTTTGTTGTGGGTAGATGGCATGGTTTCAATCATGATTTGTGACAGTGTTTTTGTATCTGTCGATCTTTTGGTTATGGTTCGTCAGGCTGAGGATGAGTCTTGTTAATGTTTGGGCTTTATTAGGCATATTAGTTTGTGTTTGAATGGTGCAGACCTATGTGAGTTAATTGATTTTGAGGTCTTAAGGGCCTTGTTCGATGGTAGTACCATTTGAGTTGCGGGACTCAAGAAAGAAGCGATTGTTATGATCGGCTCGAGTATTGCAGCCAGAGGCTGAGTGATTGGATGATAAATTGAAATGTCACTATCTTTAGTAGAGTCTATGTTCTTCCAGCTTCTGTGTTTAGAGGAGTGTGTGTGTGTGTGTGTGTGAGAGAGAGAGAGTATACATTTGATTTTTAGATTTTGGATGTAGACCCAACATAGGGCTATATCGATGTGGTTTTGGAGATAGTATGGCAGTATGGGAATACAGAAGCAGATCCTTGTGGTATAGTTACTTTGAGATAAGCAAAATGGTCTGCTTCTTGGGATATAGGCAGGTCAGGTGCTAGCTGATGGTTTTAGGTGATTAGGAAAGTGAACAGGAGTGACAACTTTTGTTCTCTCTAATGTACCTTGACTAGGAGAATGATGCCTTTTGTATTTATAAATGATTATTGCGATGAATTGTTGGTTGGGATTTTCAGGAAAGGGGTGTTGTAATCCAGTTGTTTTCAGATAGAAATTTGGTGTTTTTGCTTGTGCATCTTCTTGGAATTCTTGATGTTAGAGACATCCATGATTGGGGAGTTCCTGATATCTCCACCTGAGATTTGGAATCTCTTTGAGTTTCCATGGTCTTTATCTGGAAGATCATCTTGAGTTGTGTTATATATCCTAAAGTTCAGGGATGCTATGCATCTAGGTGAATCGGTTTGAGTTTTGGTCTATTTGCAACATCAGTTGGTGGTGGCTCGAACCCTAAGTGCGGGATAGCTAAATATTCTACTTAGAGGATCAATAATTTGTTCGGTTTATGGTTTTAGAAGAATAGGTCATATGTATTTGTGTTTCAAGTATGCAATACTTTAGCTCAGGTTTTGGTCAAGATAGGGGTTCAGAGAAAGTTTCCATCAGATGTATGTGCTAAGGAATGCAAGAGTCATCTTCACGGTAAGAAGTTGTTGGACAAGGAGCTCATTGCAGCTAGGGGTTCCTTTCAAGAATGTTGAGGAATAGGTCAAGAGGAGGTTGGATCACCTAGGTTGAGTATCGATTATTTAGGGGTTTGTCTGCTTGTTGTATATATTGATGTATAGTCTAGGTTAGGCAGTTGTTGATCAATTATGGAGTTTTAGAGTTTGGTATGTTTAGTCCCTAATGGGCTTTGTCCGGTAGTGTATTGGATTAATGGATTAATTTTCAATACACTCTCGGTCGTTAGTATTTTATTTCTTTATAAGTTTAGAGTTGTATCATTTGGAGTTTGATGGATTCGTCAAACAATTGGAAAATTTTGTACATATTACATTTTTGTTTCTAGGTATAGGTACCCTCAATGGTTGGTTGTTAAATTCTTAATTATCACAGGCTCGAGTTTGGCAAATGTTCTTGGTTATGGGAAGTTTGGATATTAGGTCAACATCGTAGAGTTCTTCAGGTATGGATTGGGATCTACTCATAATCTAATTTTGGCATGTCGTGTCAGTGGGTTTGGTATTTGGATTGACCCGACCAGAGTTTAACAACATTTCTGATGGCTTTAGAGGTTTTATCGAGCTATTTGTGTATTAGTGGAATATGTTCTATTTCAATCAGGGTTTGAGATCTTAGTCTTTGGTCATTCATGATGACGTTTCTATTAGCGGTTGAGGTTTGTCATTTCAGTTAGATCTACCGGTACCACACCCGATGGGTAAGGGTTGTGAGGAAGTAGGAGTGTAGTATATCTAGGGATGGTTATGTGTTTTGCCTTTGGGATATGTGTAGGTTAAATAAGGTATCATGAGAACACTTGGATCGAGTTATTGGCATGGTTCTTAATTGGTTTATAGCCCTTAAAATGGAATAAGAGTGCAACCTCCTATGTCATTCTCTGGTTGTGTGAGACCATGTTTTCGCCTAAATTTTGCATTGGTAGCCTCGTGTACGGTGAAAGGAATTATGTGTGATAAAAGGGTATAAACAGTATTTGTGTTCGGTTAACATTAAGAGAGATGTTTATCGGGTTCCTACAAGTAGGTGGATTGATAGTTGGGTATCTTAAGTCTCCTATGGTGTTGGTCGTGAGTCTTCAGGCCATTATTAGGATGATGGCACGATCGGCTTAGTACAATGAGCTTATCATTTAATGGTTCGCAGGTGTCACGATGTATTGTGAATGATTCATATTGGTGGGACATGGTAGTCTTTTGATTGAGACTCTTAAGTCTCAATTCGTTAGTTTTCTCGGCATATTTGGGTGTTAGTGCATTGTGGGAGTCAGGAGATTCAGTGAACAGCTGGTTTGGATCATGTGCGTAGTTAAAGGTTCTCGGGAGTAATTGTTGTGCATCAGAAGTCTCTTGTGGAGTGTTTTCATTTTGAATCCTTTATTCTTGCATGCTATTTATCGAAAGTGTGGTTACCAATTTTGGGTATTGGTTAGAGTTCTGAAGTTCATTGTGAATGTATCGAGTGATTTGTTAGGTGGAGGTACACCTAAGTTGACAAGCAATTTTAATGTAATGTGAGAATTATTGGATCAACCATCCTTTTGCTTGTGAGATCAGCGGGTTGGTGATGACTATTCATGAAGTCAAGTATGTATTTAAGGTTTTAGAGCACAATCTTCGGATTGGGATTAGGTGAAATTCACAATCAGTATATTTTGATTATTCCTTCTACATGGTTGAGTAGTGTTCCTAGTCGTGGACTAAGGGTGGGTACGATAAATGAATGATCAGCAGTCTTAGGGAATATTTTTTGGGTTTTAAATTGCTGGGTTCCAATTTTTGAGAAGTTTTCTACTTTGAGTAGTTGTTGAAGTCTTCCAGTTCGGAATAGTAAGGAAGCTATTTCAATTCTCAGGCAGAGCACTTGGGTTTCTTTCATTGGATGAGGCAGTGTTAAGGTTCATTCTTTCAGAGAAATAAGTGATTCATGCTTATATGGGGTTTGGATGGAAGGGTTGGGCGGTGGCGACAGTATGGGATGAATCTTTAGTCTTAAACAGAATTCAGGAAGTTCGGGTAGGATCGACTAGAGTGGCATAGGAAATGTAGTAAATGATTTCAAGTATCAAATCCAGTTTAAGTGGGGAAGAATTGTAACATCCTATTTCGAGAAGTTATTATTTCGGGATTTTGGTCAATAAGTGGATCAATTGAAGGCCTTGAGCTTCAAGGAATGGGGTTTAGACCCTATTGGATGTGGATAATATTTTATGTGATCCAAGCTCTTAGTTTGTGTTTTGGAGTCAAAGGGTAAAATGGGAAAAATGAGGTTTCGGACTTCTTTCGTGAACTAAGAGCTTTAGCTTGTATGTGTTCAATCAAAATTAATTAGATGGGATTGTGGAGATCTTTAATAACTTTTTGTGCTTATAAAGGACGCCAAAAAGTTATGGTTGTTTGAAGTTAAGGTCGAAAAGGAAGCCTGGCAGTACACTGGACGTACACAGAGTAGTACGTTGGGAGTACTAAGCTGAAGGGACACGCTTATAGGGTGTTATGCTGGGTGTAATTTAGTGTACGATGGGCATACCATCGCAGTGTTAAAACCCTGATTTAATAGTTTTGAGCCCTATTTAAGGTGTCTAATCCCTTGTTGGTCCTTCCTATCATAAGCCTCCACTCTCTTGATCCTCTAACTCGAAATTCTAGCAACCTCTCGCTTATTTTGAGCCTTGGCATCATTTATGATCTTAATTCTCCATTAGAAGGTTGGATCTTAAAGAACACTGTGGTGGAAAAGTGTATGGAAGAAGGATTCAAGTATAGATCTTGCAGGATTACATCATTTCTGTAACTTTATGACTAAAAAGCTTCAAACTTGCTCATTAGTTTCATAGATCTTGTTAATTTTCATATTTGCCACTTTTTTGTCACTTTAGTCCATAATGTTTAGATCTTGAAAGTTTGTGACCTTGTTATGGATAAAGCTGGAAACTTTATCCATCTAAATATCATATGGATTCAGATATGAAGGTTGGAGACTTTGGCTTAATGAATTAAGTTGAGAAAGATGCATTATTGGTCCCTTTGAGACTTAAAGACTATCTCTTGGTTGTTTGGACCATCCTAATGGATAAAGTTGTAAACTTTAACCATTATAGGGCTATTAGGAATCATAAAAATGTGATATTGGTCCTTCTATCCCCTACATGCAAGATTTATGATGTCTTAATGGATTATTAAGTTAGGGTTTTAGCTTTTGGACCTTTTCTAGTCATGGAAAGTCATAAAGGTGGAAACTTTATGACTTAGAACGATGTTTTGGGTCTAGATCTGAATTCTAATGAAAGGTCTTTAATGAATAAGCACTTAATAAGAGGATTTGAACTCAATAGAAATATACGTTGGGTGTGCCAAGAAGTACGTTATGCATACTGGGTTAGAACCCTATGGTTTGGGTGAGTCGTGACTACGCCCAACGTAGTGATTGGGTTATGGTGACTTGGTAAGACATGTGGAAGATATGGTGGATAACCTATTGATCCATGTTCAAATCCTGGCACCACTCAGCCCTTGTAGCCATGTAGGTTCGTCTGCAATGACTCCAGGACATGAGGCAAAGCTCTATGTTTGCAGCGGGGGAATAGTCGGTGCACAAAAGCTGGCCCGGAAACCCTCATTTCGGAAGTTCCCTTTCCAGAAAAAAAGAATGCAGGGTGTACTCAGTCAGTTTGACTTTTTGGCTTGACTCTGACCAGGATTAAGTCCAAGTTTGACTTAGGGGTAATTTTGTTATTTTGAGGAGTAGTTTGAGACTATGTTATTTTTTGTTGTATAGGATACTTGTAGAGTCAAAAGTTGGAGTTTTGATTTGTTTAGCTATCTTTTTGGATTGTGGGGTGATTTTTCCTCATCATACTTTGGGTCGAATGCACCAATGTTGGCCCACTGGATTATGTATCCTGGTATATTAGATTAATGTTATGCTGGATATATGATAGTCTGGTAGATTTGTATGATCACATGTTTTCATTGAGTATGCGTTAGATCGGTATATGTGTATGATTACATGTACTTGTTGCTTATAGATTGTTATTGTATATGTCAACATGTTATGGATATTTTGGTTTGAGGCGGTCCCACTTTGTATGAAAGGCCAAGATACCATGGGCGGTCGGGATAGGCTAAAGGCCCAAGAGGTGGTCCAGTCAAACCGAATGCCTGAAAAGCGGTCCAGATATGGTGTAGGCCTTACGCGGAGGTCTAATCAGGATGAAGGCTGAAATTTTCATGTTGTTATATGTTCGATTATGTGTGTTACTTTGGGAAAAACTCACTAATTCTTGGCTTACAGTTTAATTTTTATGTTTCAGGTACTTCAGATGCTCGGCGCAAGGCGAATGCTTAATCGTGTACATCCTTCAATTTTTATTAGATTTAAGTTTGAGATTGTAACACCCTATTTATTAAACAAATAAATTAATGAATGTATAGTAGCCCTAAAATGAATAATGTTATAGCAAGGTGTTGGTCTCGGGGAGCTAATTGTCAAAATTTTAGAAGCTGGGAGTTAAAAGTGTAAGTTTTGGATTGGTTTCGTAAATAACTATGAAGGTCGGGACTACTTGGTAAATTATTGGGACTTAATTTGAAGATATTTAGGAGGTATACGGGATGAACGGTAACTTACAGACTTCATTTGAAAACAATTTGTAGAGCAGCGGCTGTTTGGTAACTGTTGGACTTAATATGAGAGGAATTATGGGAGTTAGGGTTTAAAGGGTAAATATTGGAGTGAATACGAAATAATTTTAGAAGGAAGGGACCATTTCTGCCATTATGGCAATATGTTCCACTATGTCAGGTATATAAAACCTATGAAACCCTAACCCTGAGGAATGAAGTGCAGCCTCCACTCTTATGTCTCCCGCTCCCTTCTAGCCGCCGGAGCCAACCCTTCTAGGTCAGAAAGAAAGCAAGACAGTCGGAAGTTGCTGTTGTGAACCGTTGTTTCCGTTCTCCGAGCGGTTACGTGGCCACCACTCTTCCATCATCTTCTTCCCCTACTAAAGGCCAAGGCTGCAATGGCATGCCATGGCAGTGGATGACTAGAGATACTCGTTAGTGGACGTCGTTGCGGTAATTTCCGGTGGGAGTTGCCTACCCTCTTCGCCTCTTTTTTCCTGTTGCGTCGTCACCACATCAACGGCGGTTCCACCGCCATTATTCTTCACTCCTCCTGTTAGCCACCGTTGTGGCCACTAGGACTGTTGTTGTCGTCATTATGCACCACCAAGTGGTGGTTGCATCTAGATTTCAGAGCAAGGACTTGCTCGTGTGTGTGGCTGCTTGATTTGGAAAGAAATCACTACCACCACCGTGAGGTGGTGGCTGCCATCGCAAAACCATCACTGTCGCCACCATGAGCCACCATGTGGGTGGCTGGAATGTATTCTGCAATCTGAAAAGTGTGTGTGTGTTTTATGGATGGAAAACCAAGGAAGCCACCACCACCACCACCATGAGGTGGTGACTGCCGCCACGAGCCACCGTCGGCCACCACAAGGTGGTTATGTGTGTATTTTATTTCGATGTGTTATTTATGGGTTAAGCATTGTAAAATGTAATTAGAACCACCACCGTAAGGTGGTGGCTTCGGCCTCCTGCTGCCACCAGTCGTCGTGTTAGGTGGCGGTGTGTGTTTGCTTGTGCTTAGTGGCTTTTGGGATGCTTGGACAAAAATAGACTAGAACCATAACCACCACTGTGAGGTGGTGGCCACCGCCTTGAGTCGCCGATGACCACCACTACCCAAGGCAGTTGTAATGACCCGATTTCCATAAATTACAAAATCCCATTTATGATTGTTTTCAAACTCATATCAGTTACAACTTTTATTTCAAATATCAGAGTGTCCATAAAACACTTGTGTGAGAGAGCACACCGCACCATCACGCCTTGCCCTTTCCCTTGGGATCCGATGTACCTGAAACAAATCCACAACCTGTTAGCTAATGCTTAGTGCGTTCTCCAGAGCATAATCCACACACAATCCATGTAACACATATCATATTAGCTATAAAAGCTACATATACCACATAAGTCATGTATACACTATGGTGTCTAGAAGTATAAAGTTTCCAACTTTACCTTCTAGAACCTTTCCAAATGCTCCAAGGCCCTTAACAAAGCTAGAAAGCTCCAAAGCTTTTCCATATTGTCAAAAAATCTAGGGATCTGAAATCCCTCCTTTCCAGAAGGGTTTCTAGTTTTCAAAGCACTCCAAAGATGGAGGCATTATGGACATGCAAGTCCAATGCATGTCCCTAGGTCAAAATGGCCAAAAAGATGGAAATATGCCCTAAAACCCTTGCATGGTGTCCTTGCTCAACCAAAGGCTAGATCTGGCCCTCTGTAGGACCATTTTGCTCTGGAGATTCATGAAGTTGCAAACTTTATGAATCCCATGCATGCATTCAACAAGAAGGGTAGGAAATGAAGAGTAAACTCAAGATCTAGCGATATTCTATGATAAAAACCAAGTCTTGAAGACTTACAGCAGTCCACAAGATGATTAAGCTTAAGGATGGGTGCTTGGTTTGCTGGATCTTCTCATTATCTCCTTCTTCTTAAACTTCAAAGGTCACTCTAGCTCACAAAATGGAAGAGAATGGGGATTAGGGTTAGCACAAACGTTCTTAAGGTTTGGAGGTTGATGGGAGGTTAGCCTCAAGGCCCTTAAGGAGATTATATAGGGTTCAGACCCTAAAATTAGGGTTTTATCATTACAGCGCCTACTCGTCGAGTAGGGTGTATATTCCACGTCCTTGAAATGCCTTCTACTCGACGAGTTGGACTCCTAACTCGCCCAGTCCACACACCAAAATCCTAAATCTTAATTAAATTAAGTTATACCTGAAACAGGTGTTATATGTATCCCCCACTTGAACTAGACATTGTCCTCGAAGTCTGCTGATCTAAACAATTCTGGGTAGTGATCACGCATCTCATCCTCCGGCTCCCAGGTCCACTCGGATCCCCTGCGGTGCTGCCATTGCAACTTTACCAACTTTACTTCCTTGTTTCGATGAACCTTAGTCTTCCTATCTAAGATGGAAATAGGCCTCTCGATGTAGTTCAGGCTCTCAGCCACCTAGATGTCGTCCATCGAAATGACTGTGGACTCATCAGTGACACACTTCCGAAGCTGTGACACATGGAAGGTGTTATGAATCTAGCTAAGCTCATATGGCAGGTCTAGTCAGTATGCTACCAAGCCCACCCGGGCTGAAATCCTTAATGGGCCGATATATCAGGGTCCTATCTTTCCCCTCTTCCGAAACCTGATAACCCCCTTCCAGGGTGACACTTACAGTAACACAAAGTCCCCCAACTGGAACTCAAGGTCAGATCTCCGCCGGTCAGCATAACTTTTTGACAGCTCTGCACGACCCACAACCGGTCGCGCACCTGCAAAATCAACCCGGTAGTCTTGAGCACTACCTCAGTGCTCCCCATGACCCGATGGCCAACCTCGTCCCAACAAACCGAGGTCCTGCACCTCCGACCATACAACATATTGAATGGCAGTCAGTCGATACTGGCATCGTAACTATTGTTGTATGAAAATTTTGACAACGGGAGTTATGTGTCCCAACTCCCTCCAAAATCCAACACGCATGCTCTAAGCATGTCCTCTAGTTTCGGGATCGTCCTCTCGCTCTGGCCATCGGTATGTGGGTGGTATGCTAGGGATGTTATTCGAGTCGGAACCGATCCGAACCGACCCGAACCCGAATAAACTGAAAACTAAATAAGGGTAATTGTATGAACCAAAAACCGAACCAAATAAGCAATACGGGTTCGGTTTGGTTCGGGTATTATTTGGTACGGTTCGGTTCCGTCCCGAATAAACCAAATAACATGTACAAGATGCTTAAGGAGCCGAATAACCTAAATAACACAAATAACATTTACATATAACATTTACAATGCGATTATAAATATTGTATTTTGTATGACTTTTGTAGCTTATGATAAACACGAATAACACGAATAACACGGATAACACGGATTAACTATTCTTGATATATAAAATGTAAAATCCAACCACCACAATCTTAAGATATAGTTATTAAGCAACATATTAAACACTAAACATTAAACATCCAAAACACCTAAAAATCTATCTATAAGTATATAAGTTAAACATTAAATATTATGTGGGTATTTTGGGTAACGATTGATAGAACACAAGACCGAATAAGCAATCTTGCAAGGGGGAAAATGTGACTTTTCATATTCGATTCGGTCCTTTTGGACCGAATAAGCCCTTATTCGGGTAACCCGGACGGAATAACCCGGAAACCGAATAAGCCTTATATAGATACCCAAAAACCAAAACGAATTGCTTCTTCGGGTCTAATTCGGTTCGGTTTGGTTCTGTTTTCGGTTCGGTTCGGGTTTTCGGGCCAAATTCTCATCCCTATGGTATGTCGTGCTAAAATGTAACTAAGTGCCCAGATCCTTGTGGAACTTCTTCCAAAACCTAGATGTAAACTGTACATCCATGTCAAAGACTACCAACATCAAAACCCCATGTCTACATGAATATCCACCAACTTCTCAGTGCATATACTCTCAGAAATCGGAATAAAGTGGGCACTCTTCGTCAGTTTGTCCATGATCACCCATATGGCATCCGCGCCCCTCACCGTCCTCGGTAACTTCGTGATGAATTCCATAGTGATCTCTTCCCATTTCCACATGGTAATGGGTAGCAGTTGTACCTTGCCATGAGGTCGTTTATGCTCGACCATGACATTGCTGCAGGTCAAGTACCCTTTCACAAACCTGGCGATCTCTTGCTTTATGCAGGGCCACCAATAACTCAGTCTCAAGTCACTATACATTTTTGGAGCCCGTGGATGTACATAGATATTGGACTTGTGGGCCTCCTCTAATATCCTCTATTTCACCCCTCTAGTCACCGGTACCCACACTCGGCCACACTGTGTCAAAAGACCACGACTATCCTTAACAAACAAAGGATATTGTCATTGAATCCACTCTATCTTCCAATTCTCTCCTCACCCCCTCGACCTGGGCCTCCTTGATCATGTCTAACAATGGAGAGATCACTCTCATCCTCATACAAATGTTCCCAATCGGGGACCCCTCCATCTTGAGCTCAAAGCATCAGCCACTACGTTGGCCTTCCTGGGATGGTATAGGGTCTCACAATCATAATCCTTCAACACATCCAACCACCTCCTCTGTCGCATGTTGAGGTTCTGCTGATCCGTAAAATACTTCAAACCCTTGTCATCAGTATAGATGGTACAACGCACTCCATATAAGTAGTGCCTCCAAATATTGAGGGCAAACAACACCGCCCCTAGTTCCAGGTCGTAAGTGGGGTAATTTGCCTCATGAGGATTCAACTACCTCGAGGCGTAAGCTATCACGTGCCTTATTTGCATCAGCACTGTACCTGACCCTGAAATCGATGCATCATAGTATACCACCAAATCATCTAACCCCTCAGGTAGTACTAAAATCGGAGCCTCGCATAACCTCCGTCTCAGGGTCGCAAAAGCTAATTGTTGATCTATGCCCCACCAAAATGTCAAATTCTTCTTGGTCAAGCAGGTCAATGGCACAACAATCTTGAAGAAATTCTGAATAAATCTCCAATAATAGCACACTAGACCCAATAAGCTACAAATCTCTGATGCGTTCTTTGGTACTCCCCACTACATTACAACCTCAACCTTGGCTGGATCAACAAAAATGCCTTCCTAATTGATGATGTGCCCCAAAAACTGTACCTCTTGCAGCCATAAATCATACTTGGAGAACTTTGCATAAAGCTTCTCCACCCTCCAATACCTCCCACAAATGTTGCTCATGTTGCTCCTTGGTCTTAGAATACACCAGGATCTACTCAATAAAAATGATCACTGACCGATCTAGCATTGGTCTACACACCCTTTACATGAGATCCATGAATGATGATGGGAGATTGGTGAGCCCAAATGGAATCACCACAAACTCATAATGCCCATACCGAGTCTTGAAAGCCGTATTCGGTATATCCTCATCCCAAATCCTCATCAGATGGTACCCCGACCGAAGATCAATCTTTCAAAATCAAGATGCACCCTACAACTGATCGAACAAATCAACGATCCTTGGAAAAGGATAACAATTCGAACAAATCAACGATCCTGTCTGATCCATCCTTCTTTTTCACGAACAAGATCGGTGCTCCCCGCGTGGAACTTGGGCAGCACCAACCGGTATGGTGCCTTCACTATCGGAGCGGCACCCGGCACCAAATCAATTCGAAACTCCACCAGCCTCTCTGGAGGCACTCCTGATAACTCTTTGGGGGAAAATATCCCAAAATTCCTATACAACCAGTACACTACCCACATCCGTTGTGGTCTTAACCCTCGTATCTGAGATATAAGCTAGAAATCTCGTACATCCTTACTACAGAAATCTCCTAGCCCTCGCAGCCGAACAGAGAGTTGGCCCCTGCGAGGCTCATTCACCATGTATAACCAGTTCTCCTCCACTTGGGGTTCGAACCCCAACCAACTGGCACTCGCAATCAATCATGGCCCCGTTGGCCCCTAACCAATCCATCCAGACAATCACCTTTAACCCTCGCAATGGTAATGGGACTAGATCCACACGAAACCTCTCACCCAACACATTTAGGATGCAATCCTGATACACCCTCGCAGCACTCACAGTGCGGTCATCTGCATTCTCTACCTCGAGTCAAAAATCCAAAGTTCCAGGCGTATTCCATAACTTCTTGATAAGCGCAAGGGACACGAATGATCAGGTAGCACCCGAATCAAACAAGACATGAGCAGACATACCATTGAACAAAAGGTCCCCATACAAGCATAAAGTACACATAAGTCATAAAAATAATAAGAATAGAGAATAATAGACATGTACCAGTAACAACGTCTGGCACTGCCTGAGCCTCCTCGGTAGTCAGCTGAAATGCTCGACTCTTCACCGTCAGGGCATCCGCCTTAGCAGGGAGGCCATCAGTGATCCTCAATGTGGCGGGTGCAGGCACCACCACTACTCCTCTCCCTCCCTGCAACCTCGTACAGTCGGCCTTTTTATGGCCAGTCTGGTTGCAGTGGAAACATATCAAGCCCTTATTGGGGCAATCCTTGCTCAAATGGCCCTACTGACCACAAGATTAACATCTCGATATTTGGGTTGTCCGACAAGCCTTATTGTGCGATTTACTGCACCTGGCACACTCGGCCCTGCTGGAACTGACTGAGGTCTTAGGGTTTTTAGTCTGACCCACCGTTGCTTGTGCCTGTTACGGCTTCCGCTTGGTGTGGAAGTCTAACTCCGTCTCCCATTCCCGAGCCTTCTCCTCCATCTCGTTTAGGGTTTTGCACCTTGTAAAGCTCACAAACTCCCGGATATTATCCCTCAGCATGGAATGATATCTCATCCTCTGCATATCCTCATCGGTAGCATATTGTGGATTCAACAATGCTCCCTCACATAACTTGGCGGTGATCTCCGCCACAGTCTTGGTGGTCTGCTAGAGTTCTTGGAACTCCTTCACCATCCTCTGCACCTCAATGGCTGGTGCAAACTCCAAATCAAATCACCGGACAAACTCGGCCCATGTCATCTCAGCCACATCAGTTGCTCCTACCTAGCTAGTAACATCGCCCCACCAATCTCGGGCCATGTCTCTCAACATGCAAGAAGCAAATCCCACTTTTTCCGCATCCAGGAAAGAGCTCGTGCATTGGACGTTCTTGACATCTGCCACATAGCGTCAGCTAACAATGGGGTCCCTAACCCCAAATAACTCCAGCACCCCACATGCCTTGAACTCCTTAAATGAGGGAGTTCGGGCCCCAACCTGGCTTGCAGCATTCTCGACTCTAAATGCCATGAGCCTATCCTCCATAATCTCCATCATACCCTCCTTGACCGTCCCACAGATGCCTGGGGTAGCATCAAGGATTCTCATCGTACCCTCGGTTGCAATAAGCTCATGCAGCCTCTCATCGATGACATCGGTAGGGTCGCCTGATCCAGCCCTGGATCCAGATCCTGATCCTGATCCCCCTACTCTAAATCGTATCACCATCATGCTAAACAGAAATGTCATAAATCATAACGATTAGGATACCTATAAAGAGGATCTTCCCATACCGGTACTCCTTCGAGTTGTCATATCTAACATTGGTTCGGGTACAGGTCTTGTGCTTTCAGTAGTATGGGCCCAATACTACCTTCCACACCTACCTATACATATCCTAATTCTCTACCTAACAACTTCAATTAGTCCCAAAATGAATCACATTCAACAGACTACCGCACCTCTCAAATCCTAAGGTGGGCTAAGATTTGCTCTACCCATACCAATCATAACTGGTTGCCTTTATGCAAACAAATCATACATAGAAAAGGATCAAATAGACTTGCGAATAGAAGATTCTATCCTAGGACCACAACCATACAAGAAACAGGAAATAAAGCCAAATCAATCATTCTGAGGCTAAAAGCTCCTAACCGTATACAATTTTTAAAGCATACACATAGCAAGTTCCATATAACTCCCAATGGTCAAAGATTAGTATAACATGGCTAACACATTGGGGAACTACTTACTTGGCTAGGCTGATCACGCGCGTTGCACTCTCATCTTTTCCTTTCTTTAAAGCTTTTTCATTTTTTTATTGTTTTGAAAACAATTTTACCATTTCCTTAATTTGAATCCTGACACACCCAAGAGTGTGCTCGAATTGTAACACCTGTTTAGGGAATTGGTTGGAATTTATCTATTAAAGCGAATTTATGCATGGACTCGGCGAGTTGGGAGTCCAACTGGTCGAGTAGGATCGTGATATTTGGACGCGGGTTGGGACTGACTCGGCGAGTCGAAGGGTTGACTCGACGAGTCCGAGTTGTTTAAAGAATATACTAATTTTTGGGTTTTGCCCCATATATATACAACATTATAACCCTTGTGGCCTCCCTTAACACCATAAGAGATCGTTCATGGCCTCAAACCTATTATGTGTGAAGAAAGAGTGTTTTGGAGCTTATCTTTGGGATTTTGGAGAGAATTCCAAGCTTGAAGAGGAATTATCAAGGGGAAAAGCATTATATCAAGCATGTACACTGTATTGGTCACCATCTGGAGGTATAAAGTCGTTACCTTGAGCTTTAGTTACTTAGATCCCTCTTCTTGGAGGTAAATGGTCATTTTGGGGCAAAATGGAGTCATACTCAGATGTAGTCCAATCACAAGGATATGGTTCCAGATCTGCACCTTCTTAGGTCCCAAATAGCATAAAGTTGCATCTTTTTATAAGCTTATCCCCTCTCCATACATGAAAACTTTATTTGAAACTTAGTTTTGGTGTATGGCCATGTGAGGTCATGAATGCACGTAAAGTTTGCAACTTTACGTGACATCTGCTCTAGAAGAAGATAGAGCTGGAGATTGGGACCTTAAGTTCCATTGGAAAGGACCGTAAACAGCTTGGATTAGGGGAAATCAGCGATTTGTGAAAGTGACTTTGCGATTCGGGAAGGGTTTCCACATTCACGGTCAAGGGTTCACGGACATGGGTTTCCGGTTGTGAGTTCACGTTGTGAACATCAAGGAACAATTATTTTGATTTTCATGTTTTATGAATAATGATTGACTAATTAAGAGCGAAAATTTTCTTTGAAAATTTGGGTCGTTACAAGTTGGTATCAGAGCCTTGGTTTGAGGGATCGGACACACCCTCGAGTGTGTTGGGACTCAAACTAAGGAAAAAGTAAAATTGTTTTCAAAAGTAATATAAAAGGTTTTAAAAGAAAAAAAGAGGATAAGAGTGCAACACACGTGATCTATACTGCTAATTGAGCTTTGTTAATTATATAGAACTTCATATGTGTATGCTATTAAAATTGTATACGGTTAGGAGCTTATAGCCTCATAATGATTGATTTAGCCTTATTTTCTTTTCCTTGTTTGGATGTGGTCATAGGGTATAATCTTTTATATGAAAGTCTATATTATCCTTTCTATGTATCATTTACATGCATAAAGGCAACCAGTTATGAATATGTATATAGTAAATCTTAGGACAGCCTAGGATTTGAGTTACGCAGTAGGTGTGGAATATCGGTTGGTTTGGGACGCATTGGAGTTATCAGGTAGAACATTGGGGAAATGTACAAGTAGGTGTGGAAGGTAGTATTGGGCCCGAACTACTGGAAGCACAAGACCTGTACCCAAACTAGTGGTATATCTGACGATTTCAAGGACGACCGGTGTGGAAAGATCCCTTATATGGAAATCCTGATCATTATGAGTTATGGTATTTCATTTCAGCATGGTGGTGACGTGATTTGGAGCAGGGGTATCGGGATCTGGATCCGGGGTGGGATCAGGCGACACTACCAATGGCATTGATGAGAGGCTGGGCGAGCTGATCATGGCCGAGATTACGAAGGGCATGTGATTTTTAGGACGGTCAAGGAAGGCATGATGGAGATCATGGAGGAGAGGCATAGGTCATTCAGAGCCGAGATTGTTGCGGGCCAAGCTGGGGCCTGAATTCCATCATTTCGAGAGTTCAAGGCGTGTGGAGCGTCGAAATTCTTTGGATTCCAAGACCCCAGCACACGAGTTTTTGTCCAGTGGAGGCAAAAGCGGGCTTTGCCTCGTGTATGTTGAGGGATCGTGCCTGTGGCTGGTGGGAAGAGGTGACCAGACAAGTGCGAGCAGTCGATGTGGCTGAGATGACGTGGGCCGAGTTTGTTCGGCATTTTGATTTGGAGTTTGCACCACCTGTTGAGGTGCAACGATTAGTGAGGGAGTTTCACGATTTGCAGCAGACCACCGAGATTGTGGTGGAGATCACCGCCAAGTTTTGGGAGGAATCCTTGTTGATACCACTGTATGCCACTGATGAGGAGATGAGGTGGACACGATACCATTTCAGGCTGAGGGATGATATCAAGGAATTTGTGAGCTTTACAGGGTGCAAAACCCTGAACGAGATTGTAGAGAAAGCCTGACAACGGGAGATGGAGTTGGACTTCCGCACCAAGCGGAAGCTAGAGCAGGCACAGACAGTAGTAGGACAGGATAAACAACAGAAGACCTCAGACGCTTTCAACAAGGGTCAGCAAGGTCGGGGTCGGTGTGCCAGGTGCAGTAGGGTGCACAGTGGAGCTTGCGGTATTGCAGACACATGTGGCCAGCAGGGACTGCCCAGAAAGGGCTTGATCTGTTTTCAGTGCAACCAGACCGGCCATAAGCGGGTTAACTATCTGAAGTTGCAGGGAGGGGGAGGAGTGTTGTTGGCATCTGCACTTGCTACAATGATAATTACCAATGGCCGCTCAGCTAAGGTGGAATCCCCAGTGGTGAAGAGTCGCGCGTTTCAGCTGACTACCGAGGAGGCTCCGGCTGCGTCGGATGTTGTAGCTGGTACGTGTCTAATATTCTCTATCTATATTATTCTTGTATGACTTATGTGTAATGTATGCTTGTATAGGGACCTTTATGGTCAATGGTATGTCTACTTATGTCTTGTTTGATTCGGGTGCTATCCGATCGTTTGAGTCACTTGCACTTAGCAAGAAGTTCCAAGAAAGGTCGGGCGCTTTGGGTTCCCTACCTGAGGTAGAGATTGCGGACGACCGCATTGTTAGTGTTGTGAGGGTGTATCGGGACTGTGTACTGAATGTGCTTGGTGAGGTATTTCACGTCGACCTAGTCCCGATACCGTTGCGAGGACTGAAAGTGATTATCGGAATGGATTATTTGGGGACCAACGGGGCCATGATTGACTGTGATCATCAGTTGGTGAGGGCTCGAACCCAAGAGGGCGAGAATTTGTGATACATGGTGATAGGGCATTGCTGCGGCCGAACCTCTGTTCGACTGTGAGGGCTAGGAGGTTCTTGCAGCAGGGTTGTTCATAATTTCTGGCTTATATCTCAGATATGAGGGTAGAGACCATGAAGGAAGTGGGCAGTGTGCCAGTTGTACAGGATTTTCAGGACGTTTTTCTCGAGGAGTTACTAGGAGTGCCTCTGGAGAGGCAGGTGGAGTATTGCATCTACTTAGTGTCAAGTTCCGCACCAATTACGAAGGCACCATACCGGTTGGCGCCACCTGAGATGCATGAGTTATCTACACAGCTTCGGGAGCTGTTAGACCGAGGGTTCATTCGTCCGAGTAGTTCCCCGTGAGGAGCACCGATCCTTTTTGTCAAAAAGAAGGATGTATCCCACTAGATGTGCATTGATTATAGGGAACTGAACAATCTAACAGTGAAGAACTGTTATCTGTTTCTGAGGATTGATGATTTGTTCGATCAACTGCAGGGTGCGCCTTGGTTTTCCAAGAGTGATCTTCGGTTGAGGTATCAAAAGATGAGGATTAGGGATGAGGACATACTAAAGACGGATTTCAGGACTCGGTATGGGCACTATGAGTTTGTGGTGATGCCGTTTGGTCTCACCAATGCCCCAACAGCGTTCATGGATCTCATGAACAGGGTGTACAGGCCGATGTTGGATCGGTCGGTGATTGATTTTATTGATGACATTCTAGTCTATTCTAAGACCAAGGAGCAACATGAGCAGCATTTGAGGGAGGTGTTGGAGACTCTAAGGGCAGAAAAGCTATATGTCAAGTTCTCAAAGAGTGATTTTTGGCTGCGAGAGGTACAATTTTTGGGGCATATCATCAATCAGGAGGGTATTTCGGTTGATCCATCCAAGGTTGAGGCTGTGATGCGATGGGAAGTACCGAAGAATTCATCAGAGATTCGTAGCTTCTTGGGTTTAGCGGGTTATTACCGGAGGTTTATTTAAGACTTCTCCGAGATCGTTGTGCCATTGACCGGGTTAACCAAAAAAATGTGGCCTTTCGGTAGGGCTCGGATCAGCAGTTGGCCTTTGAGACCTTGAGACAGAGGTTGTACGAGACCCCAATCCTTGTACTATCCAAGGGGTTAGATGATTTGGTAGTATATTGCGACGCTTCGATTTCAGGTTTGGGTGCGGTACTGATGCAGAGGGGGCACATGATATCATACGCCTCACGACAGTTAAAGCCACATGAGGCGAATTACCCCACTCACAATGTATAACTGGGGGCAGCGGTGTTTGCCCTCAAAATTTGGAAGCATTACTTGTATGGACTGCGGTGTACCATTTACACTGACCATAAGAGTCTAAAGTATTTGATGGATCAGCAGAACCTCAACATGCAGTAGAGGAGGTGGTTGGACATACTAAAGGACTATCATAGCGAGATTCTATATCATCCAGGGAAGGCCAACATAGTGGCTGACGCTTTGAGTCGTAAGATGGTGTATTCCTCGATTGAGAACATGTGTTTGAGAATGACGGTGATCTCTTCCTTGTTGGAGATGATCAAGGAGGCTAGGTCGAAGGTGTGAAGAAAGAAAATTAGAAAATAGAGAGAATCCAAGGACAGTATCCTTTGCTTGTCAAGGATGGTCGTGGCCTATTGATGCAATGTGGCTGGGTTTGGGTACCGGTAACTGGGGGAGTGAGACAGAAGATATTGGAGGAAGTGTAAAAGTCTAAGTTCTCTATACATCCTAGAGCTACAAAAATGTATAGGGATTTGAGGTTGAATTATTGGTGGCTTTGCATGAAGCAGGAAATCACTTGGTTTATAGAACGATGCTTGACCTGCAGGAAGGTCAAGGCCGAGCATCAGCGGCTTCATGGTAAAGTACAGCCACTACCCGTGCCCATGTGGAGGTGGGAGGCGATCACGATGGACTTTATTACGAAGTTGCCAAAAACGGCAAGGGGCGTAGATGCCATATGGGTGATTATGGATAAAATAACGAAGAGTTCCCATTTTATTCCGATTTTTGAAAGTACATCCGCAGAGAGGTTGGTGGATATTTATGTGCGTGATGTAGTGGATAGACACGGGGTTCCTGTGTTGGTAGTCTTTGACTGGGATGTTCGGTTTACATCCCGGTTTTGGAAGAAATTCCACGAGGAGTTACGTACCTAGTTACATTTTAGCATGGCGTACCATCCCCAGACTAACAGTCAGAGTGAGAGAACGATTCAGATGCTGGAACACATGCTTAGACCATGCGTGCTAGATTTTGGAGGGAGTTACGACACATACCTCCCACTGGCATAGTTCTCGCACAATAACCGTTATCATGCCAGTATCAACCGAGCTCCGTTTGAGATGTTATAAGGTCGAAGGTGTAGGACCCTGTTTTATTAGGATGATGTCAGAAATCTGGTTATGGGGAGAACTGAAATAGTGCTCAAGACTACCCGGCTGATCCAGTAGGTGCGCGATCGGTTGCGAGTCGCGCAGAGCCATCATAAAAGTTATGCTGACCGGCGGCGATCAGACCTGGAGTTCCAGGTAGGAGACTTTGTGTTGTTGAAGGTGTCACCTTGGAAGGGGATCATCAGGTTTCGAAAGAGGGGCAAGATAGACCCTCGATATATTGGGCTATTCAGGATTTCGGATTGGATGGGAAAAGTAGCATACCGCTTCGATTTTCCGGAAGAGCTTAGCCAGATTCACAACACCTTCCATGTGTCTCAGCTTCGGAAGTGTGTCATTGACGAGGCCACGGTCGTCTCGTTGGGTGACATGCAGGTGGATGAGAGTCCGAATTACATAGAGAAACCAGTTTTGATTCATGATAGGAAGACTAAGGACCTTTGGAATAAGGAAGTAAGGTTGGTAAAGGTGCAATGGAAGCATCGAAGGGGATTCGAATGGACTTGGGAGTAGAAAGAGGAGATGCGAGAGCATTACCTAGATTTGTTTGGGTCAAGCAAACTTCAAGGACGAAGTAAAATTCAAGTGGGGGAGACTTGTAACATCTGTTTAGGGAATTGGTTTGAATTTATCTATTAAAGAGAATTTATGCATGGAATCGGCGAGTTGGGAGTCCAACTCGTAGAGTAGGATCGTGATATTTGGACACACGTCGGAACTAGCTCAACGAGTCGAAGTGTTGACTCGGCGAGTCTGAGTTGTTTAAAGAAAACCTTAATTTTTGGGTTTTCCCCATATATATGCAACATTATAAACCCTTATGGCCTCCCTTAACACCATAGGAGATCGTTCACGGCCTTAAAGCCATTGTGTGTGAAGAAAGAACTTATAGGAGCTTATCTTTAGGATTTTGGAGAGATTTCCAAGCTTGAAGAGGAATTATCAAGGGGAAAAGCACTACATCAAGCATCTACACTGTATTGGCCACCATCTGGAGGTATAAAGTTATTACCTTGAGCTTTAGTTACTTAGATCCCTCTTCTTGGAGGTAAATGGCCATTTTTGGTGCAAAATGGAGTCATACTCGGATCTGGTCATATCACATGGATATGGTTCCAGATTTGGACCTTCTTAGGTCCCAAATAGCATAAAGTTGCATCTTTTTATAAGCTTATCCCCTCTCCATGCATGAAAACCTTATTTGAAGGTTAGTTTTGGTGTATGGCCATGTAAGGCCATGCATGCACGTAAAGTTTGCAACTTTATGTGACATCTACTCTAGAAGAAGATAGATCTGAAGTTTGGGACCTTAAGTCCTACTAAAAAGGACCAACAAGTTGAATTAGGGGAACTCGGCGAGTTGTGAAAGTGACTCAACGAGTCAGGAAGGGTTTTCTCATTCACGGTCAAGGGTTCATGTACATGGGTTTCCAGTTGGGAGTTCATGGTCGTGAACATCAAGGAACTCGATGAGTTACTGGTGTGACTCAGCGAGTTGTTAAGTTAAACAAGGAACTCGACGAGTGTCAGGTCACACTTGATGAGTCAGGGTCAACATGGATTATTGACATTGAATATGGACCTTGACTCTGGCCAAGTTTGACTCTGAATGTAATTATGGGATTTTGTAAAGTTGTTCAATTATTGGTTATAGGAGGTTGGGAGGATCAGCATGGGTCATATATGATTTCAGCTTGATAGTTCAGCATTTACGAGGTGAGTTTCCTCACCATACCAATGAGTATAAGGCACCAAGGCCGGCCCATCTTATGTTAGATAGTATACTTGCTATGTAGAGTTGTATGACATAGTTATGTAGTGATCCGTGGTAGAGATAGCTTTTATAGCTAATGGTAGAGATAGCCTTATGGCTAATGGTAGAGATAGCCTTTATAGCCGGTGGTAGAGATAGCCTCTAAGGCTAAAGGTAGAGATAGCCTTGGTGGCTAAAGGTAGAGATAGCTTTTACAGCTAGATGGTATAAGTTATGTGGTAGAGGTAACTTTTATGGCTCATATGATATGATAACTATGTGTAGGATATGCCCTAGGAAACTCACTAAGCTTTCAGCTTACCATTTGACGGATTTGTTTCAGGTACCTCGGTGCCCAAGGGCAAAGGCAAAACATGATGACGCGGAGTGCACTCTATCTCTATTTTCCGATATGATTGGGGACACTCTGATATTTAAAAAAAAATAATGTGTAATGATCGTGGATTTGAAAACAATTATTTGGATTTTCATGTTTTATGAATTATGATTGACTAATTAAGAACGAAATTTTTTGAAGAAGTGATAATCGAGTATGAAACAAATCAGAGTGACTAAAATGTAATATGAACACGAGAAATAAATATAATCTGGTTTCAATTCAATTATGCTTTCAATAGTTTTACAGAGAGAAAAATACACAAGTTTTGTAAAGACTCTTATCTAACTCTAAGTAATGTCCCTATTTATAGGAGATGTGAAAGCATACAAAAAAATACTAAGGCATAGATATTAAGCTTCGTATAAAAGACACCTTAGTAAATATATTACAAAACATACATTTTGACTCTTTACAATATTTCGAACCTAACAATCTCCCCCTTTGTAAACGAGTCGAACTTCTTAATTCGTGAGTATCTGTATAACAAACAAAATCACCCTTAGAATTTATGTGTACCAAGAAATAATTCTCTTTAACTCCTTCTTGTCCCCTTCATTATTCTTCTTGCAGTTGTTTATACGAACAATAAATTTTGTATACTAGGATGTATTATACCTTTCGACTTCGCTTGCTTGGAATAAAAACCTTTTAGCTTTTCCACTCTTATCTTTTCCTGTGAAGACCATTCCAAATGGCTTTAAGCAGATCTCCCCATCTGCATACTTCTTCAATTCTGATAGAGACTTTGTTGGTTCCATTGGAGCTTTCACTTTTAATCCCTTCGTAGTAGCTAACTCAACATCAGCAAGTGCCAAACATTCACAGTAGTTATCTATGAATATTCTGATGTGAGCAACTCCAAGTTGATAAACTTCTAGATCAATTTCTCGAAGATACGAAGCATTTTTATCTTTTAAGAGCAATGCAACTTGTATAAAATCATACAAGTTCATCAAAGGAAAGTCAGCTATAGTAAAATCACACACTTTCCCATTTGCTCTTGTAACATAATATCAAAGATTCTGCATTATGTTCTCGAACAGAAGATCCTTCTTAATGCTTATCACTTTTTTTTTACCTTCACTAACGACCAATTTCCCTCTGAAGCTTTCCCAAGTACAGCATGAAATCAAAGTTTCATGTAGTTATATTCATCTTCATTCTTGAACTTATCAGTAATCTTGAACTGCGGCATTAAGAACATCATTTCGTTTATTGGGAAATCAAGTTGGCTCATATCCGCATTCGTAACCATGTAGCTTTGCTTTGGTTTCTTCTCAAAAGCATACATGTGGTTATAAGCCACTTTTTCTTCAATGGTCTCATAGTTATAATGTTTCACAGGATTTCCTTATTTATTCTAGGAGGATCATTTGCACGTTGCCTCATAATGCTTTAAACAGCTCTTAATTTCTCCATTTCAGCTTCAGCTTCAGCTTTCTTCTCCTCTTTGGATTTTTCAACCAGAATTGTTTTCCCTTTGTTAGAAGAAATATCCATAACTTCCTTTGACTTTGGCTTTGAACCACTACCACCTTCAGTAGAAGAACCAATTACAATTCCTTTTGAAATTGGCCTTGTTATTGGCATTGAGGTTACAACCGATGAAGTAACTGGCCCAACAGAAGAAATGATTGGCTTTGTTGATGGAATTTTCGAAGAGAAATTTTTTCCAACAACTTTAGCATCTTCATGCGAAGCTTCACCACCAGCCTTTGCACCACCAACCTTCCTTTCTCCCCCTTGCTCCCCTGTGAGAACATGCGGGGCAACGTTTGGTAACAAGCTTGAAATGCGAGATTAAGGAGCTAACTGCTTGTGAAGGATTGCTTCAAATTTAGTGAACTTTTGTGATAAAACTCAGGAGTGATTAACAAAGAATAACTGGACTTCAAGAGCAACCCCTTCAGCTCATTTAACTGATAATTAAACTCAGTTAAATTGTTCGATTCTTGAGTTGACAACTGAGAAATCTGAGGACTCATAGCTTCGTATAATTTCACAAATTTTGTTACAACATCAGCAATTATGTCCACTTGCTGATTTAACGAAACATGATCCTTTTGGACCACTGTAATTTCCTTAGCCATATACTCACGGAGTTTCTAAAGCTTTAGATTAACATCTTCTCTGACCTTCATCACATCAAGGACAAACAAAGTATGTCTTTCTTTTGCAACCTGTTTTGAAATCTTTGATGGCCCCACAAACTTTGAATGTAAAGAATTGACCCGTATCTGCTTGACTCTGAGTCTTTAATCATGCCAGACATTCTACTAACCATCCTGACTTCAAATCTTTCATCAGACCATTAATCTCCAAACTTGAAACAGAACTACTTCCCCCATATCTGCTTGAGACTGAATAATAGAATTCAACTCTTTATTTAGAATTTCAAATTGCTTCATGGACATGAGCATGTCGTCAGGAAAGTTTTCTTGTTCCTTGTCAAACTCTAAATCTTCAAAAGTACCACCAAATTGTATCTTCATTTTAAGATTCTTCAATAGGTGTGGGTGGCTTATCTGATTGTGGTGGATTAGTAGATTGAAAAGAAAACAAGGTAATGGGTGAGGAAGTGACAGATGGATTGAGTATGATATATGGAGGTAGAGAAACAAGAGGACTAGTGACAGTTGTGATAGGAAGAATAACAGGAGTACCTTAAGTAGATATTGGTTCTTCTTTATTCGAATCTCCTTCACCCATAGTAACATTTAAATCCGTATCAGATACGTGTGTAGTGATGTCTGAAGTTCGTGTCTCCTCATGAAATGACTTGGTAAACAAAACTTCTAGTGGTATGACTATATTCTTCTTAGGAGATGAAATTTGTGTAACAAGAGTTGCTTTGGGAATTTCAGGCACTTCTTCCTCTTCAGAAGATTCGTTTTGAATAACGAATTTTCGTTTCGTCGTATTCTTCGTCTTTGATATACGCTTAGCCATATCTTCAGCTCTTCGTTTCATAGATGAAGGAGAAACAGGAACTGGAACTTCACGAATGAGAACTCCTTGATGAGTAATGTGGTGTTTTCTAACCACAGATGAAGATGGAGATTTTCGTGAACCAATAGACATCTTCTTAAGTTTTTGAAAAACACTATATTTTGATGGAATTGTAACTTTAGCTGGTTCATCAATAACTAGTTCTGCTGACTCGATCACAATAGTCAAAATGGGTGCTTCTAGTTTCTTTTGTTTCGTTGGTGACTTTGGTTTCTTTAGCTCCTGAATAGGTTTCTCAGGAGTAGTCGTTACATCCTTCTTTGATTTCCTTGATTTCTTAGAAGGACCTGCTTCAGCCTTTGGTAACAACTTCCATGTTTCAACATTGGGGTTAATGGTCTTCAAATACTCTACTAAGACCAAGTTGGTAGGATCAACACGTTTCAACATTGCATCAGGAATTCGGGCAATGGTCGTGAACACATCAACATTATCTGTAACTTCTTTGGGAAAATGATACTTCAAGAATTCAGCAGTTTCTTCCTCAGCAGGCACCTGAATCCCTTCTTTATCGTAAACATGAAGAAGAATCAAACTCCAGTATCTTGCACAAGAGATTCCTTGAACGACATTAGTGTTCTCAATACTTTTCTGGAACCCCTTCCACATCTGAGTAGAATAATCAACAAGAATGTTGTAATATAAACCAGAAACCATCGCATAAACCTCCATTCTTCCTTTATCTAACCCGACATTGCGACCAGCTAAGCAGCGTAGAAAGTGTTGGATTAGTGTCTAAGCCCGTAACCATATTTGGTAAATACTTGACCCGGTTGTGCATGGTCCTTTTGGGTTGCCTTCACCAAAGCAACTTGAATGGAGAAATAAATAGAGAAAGAGGTTATTATGATTTATTAATATGTTATAAGAATAATATATTAAAGGAGAAATCATATTTGTTTAATTAATATTGCTCAATAATTAATTAGGAATTAATTTTGTGATCAAGTGTAATTAATTAAACTAGAAGGGTTGAATTGTAGTTTTGTGATAGTTGCAAAATAAGGCAATGGTTATCCTTGGAGAAGGTTGGACGAATTCAAGTTATTGGATATCCTTGAAATCGTCCATATGGTCTAAGAGATAAGGGTTTTCAAGGCTTATCTTATGGTTGCTTGGTGGGCAAGTAACTAGATAAGGATAAGGACTTAAACCCTAATCCCAACCTTATATAAAGACCCCTAGGCCTTAAGAAATCATCCCACTTGCTTCTAAGAGATCCCTAGGCCGATTTCTACCTCTCCCCCTTCTCTCTCTATAGCCTCTCCAATTGCTTGTGGTGTTTGTGAGCCATTAGAGGCACTACACTTATGGTGCTTGCTTTCAAGACTTAGGGTTTGAAGATTTAAGTTGTTATTACAATATAACAACAAGAGGTATGTGATCTAATCTTATATATGAATTTTGAAAATAGCAACATACTTTAGAGTTTTATTCATGTGTTCGTATAGTTGTATATCTAATAGTGAAAACATAGATCCAAATCTAGGGTTACATGCAAACATAGGATTGTTTGCATAAAACCCATCAATAATATCAGAGCCTTTGGTTAACATGTTTTCAATTAGTATTATTCAATTGTATGAACTTGACAAATTAGGGTTTATTGCCTATAAACCCTAGGACGCTATAGATTTCGAGATTAGGGTTTCCTAACTCTAATTTGCGAAAATCCTGAAAGGTTTTTGAATCCTTTCCTTTTAATCCAAGATTCTAAAATCTAGGGTTTGCAAACCCTTAGATTTCGAGATTTGCCTCCTTTCCCAAGATAAGATCCTAAATTTGAGGGATTTGGATAATCCCGTATCCTGTAATTATCTCTTAATTGTTAAATATGGTAATTAAAGATTTTGAATTATCCCCTCCCATTATTTTCAAGATTTAGAGGGATAAAAGGGATTAGGATAAGTTAATTGTTTAATTGGTAATTATCCTTTAATATTTAATAATCCCTTATGATTTAATAATTTGAATTAATAGTTTAATTTGAGATAATTATTAAATCAAGAGTTTTAATATTTCAAATTTTAATTTGAATGGTATTAAATTGAAGATTAAAACCCTACTATTTTGAAATGTTTAAAATGAACCCTATACTATTATATTATTACAAGTTTAATATATATATATATATATATATATATATATATATATATATATATATATATATATATATATATATAATTAAAATGCTAGTCTTACCGTTAGTAGGCCTCATTCACGAAGCCGGTCTCTAAGGTGGGTATAAGGTTGCTGCCTATAAAATGGCGCTTAATGGGTGTACACTCACACCCACCACTTGCTTGACTAGTGGAGGGTCGTTAGCCGAACAGCTAGGATAGGGCAATCCTCTCCTCATTAATAAGTATAATGAATATAAATAAAGTAACTAAACATTTTTTTTTAAATTCCCAATCCTAGTTACTTTAGGAAAAAGTGAAATTGATGCAATCCCATGAAATTACACTTTGCACCCTTGCTAAGAAGTTAGTGGAGTGTGTGTGGTTTACCGGCACACTAATTAGTTCTAAGCAAAAGGTGGTAAAGGGTGATTCATTGTTTGTCATAGTTCGATGTAGTGTGTGTGGTTTACCGGCACATTGAATAGGTGATTGTAACAATGAAGGCACCATGTAGATTTGCATGGTTATTCGCACCCACTTTGTGATCCTCGGCATCCCAGTCACAAACGAGAGGGGCATATCGAGATTTAAAAATTCCATTGAAAATTTCAATGAATCTCCAAGAAAATCTAGGAATTCTCAATACATTTAAAACTTAAGCATATGTTTTTCAAGGTGAAGAATTAGTGAATCGTCATTCACTTATCTCCAAAATTATTTGGGTGTTGGATTACGACATCCCTTTTCTAATATGTAAATAATGTTGTTGGATCCTAGCCCTAATTTTCATTTTGGGTGTTTAATTAGGGATTCAATTATAATCAAACTTTGTCCTTTTTATTTGTAGATGTCTAACGCAAACAACGCTGCTGCTAGCTCATTCACGCTAATGAGCCTTTGTCAAAAAGTGACTTTCGATGGATCGAACTTTAGCGAATGGATAAGATACATTCGCACTATTGCGCGTTACGAGGACAAAGAGTATGTTCTCGATGAGAAGCTCGAGAAGATCAATCCTGAAACTGCTACTCCCGAAGAGATGTCTGTCTTTGAGACCCATGAGCGTGATGCAACGAAATTCCATTGCATCATGATAGCCACAATGAACTCCGAATTCCAAAAGTCCTATGAGGACATGTATCCCTACGAGATGCATATAGACTTGATGGAGAGATATCACCAAGCGCGAGGCAAGAGCGCTATGAAATCATTACGAATATGATTACTGCTAAAATGGGAAGTGGAGAGTCTCTAACCGTGCACTTGCAAAAGATGCAAAGGTATGTTGATCGTCTTCGCAAGTTGAATGTCAACTTTGGGGAAGATTTGGCTATTCACATTGTTCTTCACTCCTTGCCCTCGTGCTACAACCAATTTTGGATGACCCACCACATGAACAAGGAGGAGGTCACCCTAAGCAAACTCCAAAGGCTCCTAAGGACTGCTGAGAGCAACCTAAAGGACAAGTCTGTTGCACCAACTCCTAATCCACCCGCTGCTACTGTTTTGGCAATTGGGCAAAGAAGGGGCAAGAAGAGGAAGGCTCCGTCAAAGAGCCACCACAAAGGAAAGTCCCAAGATGGTTCCTCTTCTAGTGGGACCAAGGCTTATCCTGCTAAGCCCAACTCTAACCCAAAAGAGGCAGAGTGCCATCATTGCCACAAAATAGGGCATTGGAAGAGAAGCTACCCGAAATATCTGCAAGCTATCAAGGATGGAAAGATCAAGCCATCTTATGCTGGTATATACACTATTAAATATAATGATTCATCTCATATTATTTCTTGGGTTCTTGATACAGGATGTGGTTACCACATTTGTTTTGATTTGTAGGGACTAAGAAGAAATAGGGATGTGGAGCATGGAAGAATAAATCTAATCATGGGAAACAGAAGATCGTCGCCTGTCACCAAGATTGGAGTGTGTTCTTTAGTGCTTAGTAATGGATTAGGTTTAGATTTCAACAATTGTTGCTACTCGCCAGATATGGCAAGAAACATCATTTATTTTCATGGTTTGTTTAGACAAGGATTTAGATATTCATTTAATAATGAGAATGGTTCTATTTATGCTTATCTAAATGGTGTTTTGTACTTTGAAGCAATGCCTTGTAATGGAATTTATGAAACTGTTATGGTTGTAGATAACCTAGGAAATGATGTGTTGTGTATGGATTCTTCCAATAGTATGGATAAAGCATATTTATGGCATTGTCATCTTGGACATGTCAACAAGAAGCGCATAGCCCAACTCCAAAAGGATAGAGTGTTGGAGTCATTCGACCTTAGGGAAGATGACACGTGCGAATCTTGTTTACTTGGAAAGATGACCAAGTCACCCTTCACTGGCACTTGTGAGAGGGGTGAGGGTTTATTGGATCTCATACATACCGATGTATGTGGACCCTTTAGATCTACCATAAAGGATGGAAAGCGCTTCTATGTGACTTTCATCGATGATTATAGTAGATATGGATATATTCACTTAATCAAGCACAAGTCAGAAACGTTTGAAAAGTTCAAAGACTTCAAGCATGAAGTGGAGAATCAATTGGGCAGGAAAATCAAGATGCTTCGATCCGATCGAAGAGGAGAGTACCTAAGTCTTGAATTCCATGACTATCTCAAGGAATGAGGAATATTTTTGCAATTGATGCCACCTAGGACACCACAATTGAATGGTGTGGCAGAAAGGCGTAATCGAACCCTGTTAGACATGGTTCGTTCTATGATGAGTCGTGCTTCACTACCTATCTCATTCTGGGGGTATGCCTTAGAGACTGCCGCCCATATCCTTAATCGAGTCCCTACAAATAAGGTTGCCAAAACACCTCACGAGATGTGCACAGGGAAAGCTCCCTCATTGGCACATATCAAGGTTTGAGGTTGTGAAGTTTTCGTAAGACGAGATACTCACGACAAGCTCGAACCTTATAGTGAGCGATGTTTTTTCATCGGCTACCCGCAGAGATCCTTTGGATATCTCTTCTATAGACCGAGTGAAAATGTTGTCTTCGTTATGACAAGAGGGGTTTTCCGAGAGCGAGAACTAATAAGCCAAGGAGATAGTGGGAGGCAAATCGATCTTGAAGAGATTCAAGAATCAAGCGATGAAGGAACCTCTAACGCTAGCACTCAACCCGAGGAGGAAACTCCGGTTGAACCCATTGACCAATCCTTACCTCTTAGACGTTCCAAAAGAGTTAGAGTTCAACCCCAGTTGTATGGTTTTCATATTACTACCGATGGATAGCGAGATTCAGTCCATGTATGACAACCAAGTTTGGAATTTGGTTGACAATGTGCCTGGACGTAGGATGGTTGGGTGCAAATGGATATTCAAGAAGAAGACCGACATGGATGGGAATGTGCATATGTATAAAGCACGATTGGTGGCGAAGGGCTTTACTCAAACTCCCGGAGTTGACTATGATGAGACCTTCTCACCAGTTGCCAAGATAAAATCTATTAGGGTGATGCTAGCCATTGTTGCATTTCATGATTATGAGATTTGGCAGATGGATGTCAAGACCACTTTGCTTAATGGGAAGTTGGCTAAGGATGTTTACATGGCTCAACCAGAGGGTTTTGTCGATATGAAGCATCCCAATAGAGTGTGCAAGCTTGATAATTCCATTTATGGACTTAAGCAAGCATCTTGCAGATGGAATCTTTGCTTTGATGAGAAAGTTAAAGAGTTTGAATTTGTACGAAGCGAAGATGAATCATGTGTATATGTCAAGTCCAGTGGGAGTATAGTTAGATTCCTCGTTTTGTATGTTGATGACATACTGCTCATAAGAAACGACATCCCGACTCTGAAGGAGGTTGAGTCTTGGCTCGGGAAGAGCTTCGCTATGAAGGACCTCGGAAGAGGCTTCCTATATTTTGGGAACAAGGATAGTGAGAGAACGAAGTAAGAGACTAATAGGACTTAGTCAGAACACTTACTTGGATAAAGTACTAAAACGTTTCAGTATGGAGAACTAAAAGAAGGGAGAACTACTGATACAGAGTAATGCCAAGTTGAGTAAGACTCAAAGTCTGAGTACCGAAGCCGAGATAGCAGAGATGAGTCGAGTACCCTACGCTTCCGTAGTTGGCTCGATCATGTATACTATGACTTGTACTCGACCTGATGTGGCCTTTTCCTTGAGCATGGTCAGTAGATATCAAGGGAACATAGGCAAAGCTCATTGGATTGCGGTTAAGAATTTCCTTAAGTACCTCCGGAGGACCAAGGAATGGTTTTTAGTCCTTGGAGGGAGTGATGACTTAAAGGTGAGAGGGTATAGTGACGCCAGTTTCCAGACCGATAAAGACAATTACCGTTCACAGTCGGGCTCGGTCTTTACCCTAAATGGAGGAGCAATGACTTGGAAAAGTTCCAAGAAGGAAACTGTAGCTGATTCAACGTGCGAATCAGAGTACATTGCAGTGAGCAAAGCGTCCAATGAGGCGATATGGTTGAAGAACTTCATTGGTGACCTTGGAGTTGTGCCTGCCATAAAAGAGCCTACGGAAATTTTCTGTGATAATAAAGGAGTGGTTGCCTTGATCAAGGAACCGATGGATCATGGTAGATCTTGGCATATTGACAGAAAGTATCATTTTATTAGACATCGAGTAGAAGAAGGACACCTTGTGGTTAAGAGGATATCATCAGAAGATAACCCAGCAGATCGCTTACGAAAGGACTAAGTAGGGTTAAGCACTTGCAGCACGCTAGGAGCATTGGGCTGAAAGATGATATTAGTTAGATTAGATAGTTTTAGAAACATATAATGGATAAATGTAATTAACATTTGATGATTAAATAAAGTAAGGTTACGGTCTTATGTTAATTGTTTAACTGTTGTTTCAAATTTGCATGTTTTGACTTCCTGAATAATTGAATTATTAAGAATAATCGAATTATTCGAATGATCCACAATCATTCGTATGTTGAAAGTAGGTATGAATGAAGATTGTCATGAATTGGTATGTAGAGTGTCTAAAAGGTATTGGACATAGCAAAGGTTTGCTGGAACATTCATGAGTGCTTATGAACAAGTTTTGAGCATTGGAATAAACCCGCGCTTGCTGGAATCATTTTATGGAATATGACAAAAAGTGATCGCAAGACGATAATATCATATGGTCTTAAAACCAAGATATATGGTTTATTGTTTACTAATTGGTTTTACATTGATAATGCGAAACCGCATCAGTAAATTGATGTCATAAAACGCATTGTTGTGGATAGTTGATTAATAAATAGTAAATGCATATAAGTCGCAGTTTATCTGTTACTTCTATACTAAGAGGGTAAAAGCGATATCACGGCCGCTCGATGATTTGATTTGACTTATGTGTCGGGCCCGGTCAGGACTGAATTGATGTGTTTAATTAAGTTCTATGTCAAATGAATCTGAGATTGAGAAACTAACTGTTGGACAATAAGTTCCATGAAATTGTCCGCACAATATCTAAACAGAGGACTGTACGATCCCTTATCTAAAGGACAGGTTACTGATAAGATCAGAGTACGATAGTATCTTTGAGAGCTACGATTGCTAATTGAGTTGTACGTTATATTTGTGGTTACTAGACTTATCCAAGTGGGAGACTGTTCGATTAGTGTCTAAGACCGTAACCATATTTGGTAAATACTTGACCCGATTGTGCATGGTCCTTTTGGGTTGCCTTCACCAAAGCAACTTGAATGGAGAAATAAATAGAGAAAAAGGTTATTATGATTTATTAATATGTTATAAGAATAATATATTAAAGGAGAAATCATATTTGTTTAATTAATATTGCTCAATAATTAATTAGGAATTAATTTTTTGATCAAGTGTAATTAATTAAACTAGAGTGGCTGAATTGCAATTATGTAATAGTTTCAAAATAAGGCAATGGTTATCCTTGGAGAAGGTTGGACGAATTCAAGGGATTGGATATCCTTGAAATCGTCCATATGGTCCAAGAGATAAGGGTTTTCAAGGCTTATCTTATGGTTGCTTGGTGGGCAAGTAACTAGATAAGGATACGGGCTGAAACCCTAATCCCAACCTTATATAAAGACCCCTAGGCCTTAAGAAATCATCCCACTTGCTTATAAGAGATCCCTAGGCCAATTTCTACCTCTCCCCTTCTTTCTCTATAGCCTCTCCAATTGCTTGTGGTGTTTGTGAGCCATTAGAGGCACTACACTTGTGGTGCCTGCTTTCAAGACTTAGGGTTTGAAGATTTAAGTTGTTATTACAATATAAAAACAAGAGGTATGTGATCTAATCTTATATATGAATTTTGAAAATAGCAACATACTTTATAGTTTTATTGATGTGTTCATAAAGTTGTATATCTAATATTGAAAACATAGATCCAAATCTAGGGTTACATGCACACATAGGATTGTTTGTATAAAACCCATCAGAAAGATCCCAAAGAGAAAATTCCAAATAGTTGGAAGTCCATACTTCTTGAAATCACTGATCTTGGTGATAAGGGGTTGATGACCCATCTCATTAAACATATGAACAACTTGTGGAAAGGAAAGATCATTGTAGGGTGAATTGTTGGGAATATCCAGAATTTGAGAGAACAACTTCTTAGTCAGACGAACCTTTTTTTCATTCACCATTTGAAACGTAATAACATCCAAAGCTTTGCTATACATTGCAGTAGATTCTGCTTGAGAAAGCCAAGATAGTGTAACTGCAAATGAGTTGAACATGGCCGTTGAAAGAATAGAACTTTTTAGGGCAACTATCAACATCTTCAATTCATCTGGATAGAGTGACACATCTTCTTCCACTTGATAATTTGTGCCTTGAATCTTCATGATTGGTTGGGAAGTAATTTCTTCTGTTGTTTGAGATGGAACATTGACATCAGCAGGAGTAGCCATGAGTAAGGTTTTGAAAGCTTTGAAGAATACTTAGAGAAATCTTTAACAATTTAGGAATTTCTTTTGAAAGCGTAAACTGATAAAGAACCCTTGAATCCCCTTTTATATGTAACCCTGGAATTTGAATTTGAAGCGGGATGTGCATTAAATGTAATACAACGTGGCACCTTGAAAATCGAACCACTATTCCGATAAAGTAGCCATGCGTAAAAAGTAACTGTAACTTCTCCTTGAAAACCGGAAAGAATACAAGAAGTCACATTCAACAGTCTATATTGAGTCACCCAATGGAATTGCAACAGTCACCAACCTTTGTATGGAAGTCAGGCTCTTTCGCTTTTCGGATGAAAAGCGAAGTCATGTGCCAGACGTTCAAAATCATCAGCCTAAGTTGGTATTACTCATAACCTCAAGGATTTCGTGAGTGCAGTGAGCCAAAGAAAGAAGATTCTGTGTGATGTCAAAAATAATTTTGACACGAAAGAAGTTAAACCCCAAGCAAAGGTTACTTCGTTAATTATCAAGAGAGATAATTAACTTCTTGTGTGGTTTCCTGTGAATTACAATCAAAAACTTATAGAGAAGTTTCGAAGGGCTTCTTTTCCGAGGCTTCGTGGGTGGTGTACACAATTTCGTTACATATCAACCTAAACATAAAGTGAGTAATTGTAACAAAAATTACATGTTTGACCAGTGTAGTTAGTGACAAGTATGTTGTGGATTAATTTTGAAAGTGAGTTAGAAATCGAATGAAACTCACATGGAAATCATATTCATGAAAAGAATTTGTGTTGGATCTTGTTGGGTAACAAACATCATGGTTTTCGATAGTTTGATCAAGACCACTCATAAAAAAATATATAATTTGTAGTTTCAAATGTAGGTATAGAAACAAATGTTTCGTTAAATTCTGGAACAAAGTTCCCCGTCAATTCCTTACAAAGTTAGGATTTTGGGTTTCACTTTCATCATGGCCTCATGATTTCAGATCATGAACACATAGTTTTGATATGTCTAAGTCTTCGATGGGTTTGATCAAAGACCTCTTGGACATATGTCTTCGTGTGTGATCGTGTAAGAAGTTTTAGATGTAAAAGATTGTTTTAAGAAACAAAATGTACCTCTGTTGTTTTTGGACAAAAAGTAAACTCTTAACTCGTGTGAGAGGAGTCAGGTAGCTCATGAGACTAATGTGAATACAAGCCTGATTGGGAAGAAATTTTCATATGAAATATTTCACTAAGGCTTTTGTTAAACACACATTGAGTCATTAGAGGCTTCGGTCAACATGTTACACCATGCTTCTAGGGACATCCTAACTAATACAAAGTTTTCGAAATATTTACCTGACCCTAGAACTGCAAGCATCAATCAGTAAGATTCATCTTTGACATCTGAAATGAAACACTAAAACAGAACAAAAATAAAACAAAATATTTTTGTGATTTTTGATTTTTCAAAAATAAAAGATAAAACAAATAAAATTCTTTTTGTTTCTATATTTTTCGAAAAGAAATGGCAAAACAAATGAAAAATCTTTTTATTGTTTTTGTGATTTTCGAAAAGAAATGACAAATCAAACGAAAATATTTTTGTGTTTTCTAATTTTTCGAAAATAAAGACAAACTAACGAAAATATTGAACATGTATCAGACACACAAAATTTTCCGCTCTTATTTACGAAAAAGAAGTGTGCCGAAACATTGACTATGAACAGTAACCTTTGACTTTGACAGCTGTCCATTTTTCGCTATTCTTTCGAAACAAACTCCCCTTCGACCATTCCAAGACCTCCTAAAATTCTCACAAATGATTTTTCATCTAATGGTTTTGTGAAAATATCAGCCATTGATCAGTAGTTTTCACGAAATGCACTTCGATATTTACCATCCTCAACATGATCTTTTATGAAATGGTAATGAAGAGCAATATGCTTGGTCTTCAAATGTTGTACAAGATCATGACAAATACGAATTGGACCTTAGGAATCACAAATATAATGGAATTTTCTTCATATTTATTGCATAATCACGCAATTGAATTCGAATCCAAATTATTTGTGATATGCAAGCTGCAGCAGCAACATATTCTGCTTCTGCAGTCGAAATTGAAACACATGTTTGCTTCTTCGATTGGTAGCTCACCAATTGCCCATCAAGTAATTTACATCCTCCACTCGTGATTTTTTTATCAAGATTGCAACCTCCCAAATCAGCATCTGAGAAAGCTTGTATAAAGAAACCTGTTTTCGAAGGATACCACAATCCTAACAAAATTGAGCCTTTGAGATAACGGAAAATATTCTTGACTGCAGTGAGATATGGTTCTCATGGATTTGACTGGTACCTAGCACAATTACAAACAGAAAACATGATATCAGGTCTACTTGTTGTGAGATAAAGTAACGAACCTATCATGCTTCTGTAAAGAGTTAAGTCAACAGCAGGTTTATCTAACGAAGGTGTAAGCCTTGTTCCCATTACCATTGGTACTCGTAATTTTGTGCTATTCATCAATCCAAACTTTTCAAGAAGATTCTTCGTATATTTTTCTTGATTGATAAAAATTTCTTCTCTGGTTTGACGAATATTTAGACCAAGAAAATTTTTAATTTTTCCCATCATACTCATCTCAAATTTTCTTTTCATCAGATTTTCGAATTCATTAGACAAAGTAGGGTCAGTAGAGTCAAAAATAATATAATCGACATTAATTTGAACAAGCATAAGATGATTCCCAACTTTCTTTAGAAATAATTTGGGGTGAACAGATCCTTGTTTAAATTTCAATTGTTTTAAGAAAGAGGCAAAAGTTTCATACCAGGCTCTCGGTGCTTGTTTTAAGCCATAAACTGCCTTATCTAATATATAACAATAATCAGAATGATCTTTGTTAATAAAACTTGGAGGTTGTTCCACATACACTGTTTCTTCAAGTTCTCCATTCAAAAATGCACACTTCGCGTCCATTTGATAAACATCAAAATCGTTGTGAGTTGCATAAGCAGAAATATACGCATAGCCTCGAGTCTTGTGACAGGGGCGAAAGTTTCTTCATAGTCTATTCCTTCTTGTTGTGAGTAACCTTTTACAACAAGTCTGGCTTTGTTTCGAATAATGTTTCCATCTTTGTCGGATTTATTTTTGAAAATCCAGTTTAACCCGACAATCGAAATATTTTTAGGTTTAGAAATTAATCTCCAAACCTTGTTTCATTCAAACTCAGCCAATTCAGATTGCATTGCAACAACCCAATTAGAGTGTTCTATTGCATCCTTAACTATCTTTGGTTCGATTTTCGAAATGAAAACATTGAACATACAATATTCTTGATGAGTATTCAGTACCTCATTCTTTGCATAAAGTTGAGTTCTTGTTAAAACTCCATCTTGTGGATTCCCAATAACTTGTTCTTTCGTATGATCTTTTGTCCATTTTTTGAGTGGTGGATATGGTGGATCAAAATCCAAATGTGCATCTTTGTATAAATCTTCATTTTCTGAACCTGTAACAGAAAGATTATCATTTATTTCGTGAAAGTCATCATTTTGATCAAGACTTATCGTATCATTGTCATTATGATTCTGTTTCTCCCCCTCAACATCTTTATTCATTCTCCTATTCCCCCCCCCCCCTCGAAAGAATGTTCGCCCACAATCAGAGTATTTGAATCCAAGTGCTCCCCCTCCATTAGATGATTGTGCATACTTTCGCCAATTGCTGTAAAATTCGATGTTGAATTACTATCAACAATAATTTGAGTGAGTTCCGAGTCATCAATATGCTTTGAAGATTCAGATTGGTGATTATCATTCGCATGATCTTCAGCATTCACAGCCCTCTCAGGAACACCAAAAATTAAATCATAATCAAAATCAGATGAACTCACAATTTCAGACTCATCATTGGATTCATTAATAATCGGCTTTTGTTCGAAAAGTTTGTCAACTTGTTTGACATAATAGTAATCAAAAGTAAGATTGAATATCTCTTCAACTTTTTATGTACGCTTATTTAACACTTTGTATGCAACCAGATTGTACCCTTTCAGTTTTTTTTTTAGCTCGAAAGAGTGAGTAGGCTTGTGACCCCGAGATTAGGTTGTATTCCGGCTCGGGGTATGTTAGTCGTAGGGGTTGGCGACATTATATCAGCACTGGTGAGCAGAATTTGGTTGATGTGGCATGAGTATCTTGTGAGGCGTATGCTATTACCGTCCCTACCCATAGGAGCTAAGATCTTATTCGCCTTGGATCTCTTGTATCGGGCGGTAAGGATTGATTGTGCAATCTATTGCACTTTTGGGATTGGAAGCTATGTCTTGGGAGTAGTTGTAACCCGATTTAGGGCAGAGGTTGTTTCAGCTACTACAGTTCAGGTGTGGACGGTTGAACTGGTGAGTGAGTCAGGGTGCGAGACCTTGAATGATATGATTTCTAGAGCCCGCGAGCGGGATATTTTTTGGAGCACATTGGGAAGAGGGGTATTATGTGGGAGATCTGCGAACAGGGTCATTCAGGATAGTTATTCAGCATTGTCAAGATTCCGTGGTTTTAAAACCGTTATTGATTGTCGGATGAAAGCGCCAAGGGAAATAACTCGTTGCAGAGATATTAGTTGGAGCATCTATCTTTTGGTCTTCAAGATTTGAGTGTGGGGTCATTCAAGTATCAGGGGGAGAATTGGGAATTCTCAGGTTGAGCGTCGGCCATTGAAGGATTTGTTTGTTGTTCTTCAGGTTATGGTTTCCAGAATGGTCGGGCAGACGTTAATCGGTGAACCTCTCAAGAAGCGGGAGTTCTCCGAAGGAATTCAAGAGGCGACATTTGAGAAGCTAGGAATACGTAACCAATTCCCTTGTGATGTGTGTTTATTTTTCCTAAGTCTTTGGGGTATGTTTCCCCTTGATGATGGAATAGAACTTTGATTCGTATCAGACTTGGGTTTTGGTAACCTTTGGGATAATAATGGAAGTCTTCTCGGACTAGTTTTGTATTAGAAGAATCGGATTTGTCTCGATCAACTGTGGGCTTTGTGGTGAGCAACTATGAAGTTAGGGATTCCCAAGTATGTGCATGGTAGTGATTCTTCATGCATATATGTGAGTGTTCAATGTGGCATTAGGGTTGGTTCAGCTTACGTACATGCTTAGGTCTGGGTTATAGTCTGCAAATTGGATCTAGAGTTCGACTATCATCCTATTATGGGGTCATGTGTGACCATGGTTTTGTAGGATTTTTCATGGGTAGCAACTTATTCTATAAGTGAACCGTGCATGGTGGGGTTGCTGCATCATGGCACTGGTTGATGTGGTGAAGGATGTTGGTTAGGCCTTTTCTTTTGGACAATGTTAATAGTTTATCAGGAGCATTCCATACATGACCTGAGGGACAGGTAGGGCATACCGGGCTCATGATGTGGGCTCAGAGGCAATCCAGACCTATGATGAGGACCATGTAGGGGTATTCCAGTCATAGGTTGTGGGACTAGTGATATTAGTAGTTTATTTCTCCTGTTGGAGCGCTTTCAGAATGGACACATTGTTGGGGTTTAGACGAGCCGTAATCGGATGTGAAAAATCAGAAGATTTTGTGAAACATACAAGGGTAGGTCCTTGAACCTCAAGTTACGAGTTTAGACCCAAGCTTCGTATATAGTGGTATTCTAATCTAGGGTATTCCATTCCAAGGATGACCGGACCGTATGATTGATTGGACCTGACGTGTTTGGTATTCCAACCCAAGGGTTGATTGGGCCAAACATGTACATGATACGAGGGTATCCCATCCTAAGGATGATTGGGCCCATCGTAGGCGTGCCTAGTCTTCCAGCCCGAGGCTGATTGGGTATGAATGAGAGTTCGTCCTTGTTAGTTAGTCGTTATATGTATGTTGTTCAGGAACTAAAGGAAGCATTGTCTTGTCGATCCTAAAATGGTTCATCTCTTAGTTTACATACTGTTGTTCATTATATCCCTGGGAATTGATTATCAAAACGATTTTCTCTTGAAGTAGTACCTAATCTCTTGTCAAGAAAAGAATTATAGGTAGAAGTGTGTGATTTGTGATTCTGTTTTTTGGTGGGAAGCTCAGGTTATTAGAAGTTGAGTAGCCAGTTGGGAGTTAAGTGCAATGAATTTGGCAATGATCCAGTGTGGGCGGTCTGTAAGGGAGCCAGACCATCTCGATACTTCAGATTTCAGATTGAGTAAATGTGATCATATTGCAAGGAATTTGTTTATCTTCAGGTTATAGAAGCCTTTGAGGTTTGGTTACGGTTGCCTTGGAAAGGCTGGGGTTATGCTAAGGATTCTGGCCATGTAGTTCAAGTTGTCTGGCGTGTAAGGAATAATAAGGAACGATTTCAAGGACAAATCTAATTTAAGTGGGGGGAGTTGTAACATCCCTTTTATTAAATAAATTAATGAATGTATAGTAGCACTAAAATCAATAATTTTATAGCAATGTGTTGGTCTCGAGGAGCTAATTGTCACAATTTTAGAAGTCGGGGGTTAAAAGTGTAAGTTTCGGATTGGTTTCGTAAATAATTATGAAGGAAGGGACTACTTGATAAAATTTTGGGACTTAATTTAAAGAGATTTTGGAGGCTTAGGGCCTGAATGGTAACTTATGGACTTTATTTGAAAACAATTTGTAGATGAGGGATTGTTTGGTAGCTGTTGGACTTAATATGAGAGGAAATATGGGAGCTGAGGTATAAAGGGTAAATATTAGATTGAATATGAAATGATTTTAGAAGGGAGTGACCATATCTGCCATTATGGAAATATGTTCCATTGTGGCAAGTATATAAACCCTACGAAACTCTAACCCTAAGGGATGAAGTGCAGCCGCCACCCTTATGCCTCCTGCTCCCTTTCAGCCGCCGGGGCCAACCCTTCTACATCAGAAAGAAAGAAAGGAAGTCGGAAGCTGTTGCTATGAACTGCCGCTGCCGTTCTCCGAACGGTTACGTAGCCACAACTCCTCCGTCATCTTTATCCTCTACCCGCTGTCGTCATCTATAGGCAAGTGAGGCTGTCACCGGTGCTACTCCAACCACCCATCGCCACCTTCACCTGCCATTCCATTCGGGAACGAATCCACCGAGTTCTGTCATTGCTGTAACCCCTGCTGAAGGCCAAGGCTGCATTGGGACGCTATGGTAGTGGATAACCGGAGAAACTCATCAGTGGACGTCGTTGCGGTAACTTCTGGTTGAAGTTGCCCACCATATTCGTCTCTTCTTTCCTGTTGCGTTGCCTCCACTTCAACAACGGTTCCACCGCCATTCTTCTTCACTCCTCCCATTAGCTGCTACAGCTATCCACCGTTGTGGCTTCTAGGACTACTGCTATCTTCATCATGCACCACCAAGTGATGGTTGCATCCAGATTTCCAAGAAAGGGCTTGCTGGTGTGTGTGGCTACTTGACTGGGAACCAAAAGAAATCACCACCACCACTGTGTGGTGGTGGCTGCCATCGCAAAATCATCAATGTCGCCGCCGTGAGCCACCAAGTGGGTGGCTGGAGTGTATTCTGTAATACGAAGTGTGTGTGTGTGTTTTGTGTGGCTGGAAAACCAAGGAAGCCACCACCACCACCGTGAGGTGGTGGCTGTCACCATGCGCCACCGCCGGCCACCACAAGGTGGTTATGTGTGAATTTTATTTGGATGTGCTATTTTTTGGTTAACCATTGTAAATGTAATTAGAGACTAGTATAATAAAGAAAACTCATAATCACCACCGTGAAGTGGTGGTTGCCGCCTCTTTCCACCGTGTTGGGTGGCGGTGTGCTTTTGTTTGTGCTTACTTGCTTTTGGGATGCTTGGGCAAAAATTGACTAGAACCATAACCACCACCGTGAGGTGGTGGCTACTGCTATGAGCCGTCGTTGACCACCACTAGCTGAGGTGGTAGTGGGTGGTGCCCGACTTATGAAACCCTAGTAGGCCTAATAAAACCCTAGTGGGACTAATGAAGCCCTGATTGACCTAAAAGCCCAACCATGTGACAGATGGGCTAGTATTTGGGTTGGAAACCCTAGTTTTTGGGATTTGATCGGGACCTGCACTTGAATTATTCACTAAACTTAAAATATTAATGAATAATCATTTACAATTAACCTAAGTCAATATTGGACTTAATGGATTAAGTCCTTAATGAGTTAAGTAGGAAAACTTAACCATGATCGTCATTTAATGTGAAATTTCTAATTTGACTTGGGCCTTGAGTTGGGCCTTTCTTTTGGGCTTTGGTGATTGGGTTATTGATGGTCCATCCAAAAACAAGCATATGGATTATAATATTAGATGGTCTTTAGGATAAGGCCAACTGGAAATGCTTGGGTCCAATTTGGAAAATTAGGCCATAAGAAGGCCATAATTAGGCCTTGATGATTATGAGACATTGGGCCATTGGAGTACCAAGAGTTTGAACTAAAATAAATGGATGGGCCTTAAGGAAAGACCATGTAGAGGATGGGCCCAATTTGGAAAATTGGGCCATATGCTGGGCTTTGACCCATTACTTGACTTTTGGGCCTTTGGAGTGTGAGTTGGCCCTTGGGCTTGAATCAAGCTAGGTTGGGGGTAAATTAGTCTTTTACCCTAATCATGGACTTGTGGTTATGTATTGGAACCAAATTACTAATTGGGTGTTGTTTGATATTGACAGTTCAGGAATCTGTTATCCAGGAGCTGGAGTTTTATCCGTGGGACTTCAGTAGTGTGAGGTGAGTTATACTCACTATACTAAGGGGTCGAAGGCACCAATGTTGGCCTATTGGATTTGATATCCCAGTAGTTGATGATGTGTTGAGTATGATATAGTTATACATGCTAGTTTGCTATGCCAGTTTGGTAGATCTGTAGGATTACCTGTGTTACTATTTGATTATATGTATGTGCAACTAGTTGTATATATAGACATGTTATATAGGTAGGGTTGACGTTGCACTACTTCGTACGGTGACCAACAAACCATGGAGTATGCCAGATATGAGCTGATGGCCAGGAAGGCATACCGGTTTCATATTGAGGACTCATTAGCATACCAAATACGAGATGAGGACCGAGTGGTATGCCAGACTCGTACTGAGGGCTTGAGGGTCTTAGAGCATTCGAGTTGCGAGCTGAGGGCCAAGGGAGCTTGCTAGACTCGCACTGAGGGCTGATCAATTATATTTCAGTCTTAGGACTAATTGGGGCAAGCCAATCATAAGTTGTGGGCTCAAAAGCAGACCAAACTTATGTTGTGGGATCGGAGGCAAGCCAGATGTGAGTTGTAGGCCTAGAAGGTAAGTCAGACTCACACTATGGGTCCAGGGGGTAATCCAGTATGTAGAGTTGTGGACCCATTGCATGTTGTTATTATGTGTATTATTTGTTATGTATCGGTATTCTTGGGGGACTCACTAAGCTTAGGGCTTACAGTTTCACTTTTGGTTTTAGGTACCTCGGATGATCGTGGGAAGGCGAAGGCGTGATCTTACAGCTCCTCGCGTTTTTATGATTTTGATTTCTGGGATACTCTGACATGGAACTATTTTGAAAACACTTTGTAATAATTAATGGTTTTTAATTAGTTGAAATTTTTTAAAATGGATTGAATTTTATGGATGTTACAGAGATACTCTGATTTGTGATTTTAACTTTTGGAAACTTAGTTTTGTAAACATTTATGATTTGTGGTTTGGTTTTCAAAAATGAAAATCTTACCTTGATTTTTGGGATGTTACATCATACTTTTCAGGATGTCTTTGATAATTTAGAACTAGATATTATGTGTTTATTGTAATGTTTGAATTAGTTTAAAACAAAATATCACTATATTTGTTCGAATATTGTTTAACCTGTTATATACTCAGATATATAAATTATCCAAGAATTCCTAGAAGTTGGGAATAACTATTACTAGTTTGATGTTTAGAAGCGTCTTTTGTATCATGCATAAAACCATATGTGCATAAACATAACCAACTAATGACGTTTTTGTGAGCCGACACAAAAGATGTCAAGTCCATTCCTAAAGGGTCATTTAAATGGACCAAAAAACTTCTTGTAATGTTGTTATAGAAGCTCCCACTTGAGAAAACACACATTACTTGAAAAAGATTAGAAAAACTTCTTGAAGGTAATATTTCAGCAATTGTCGCCAAAAGTCTAACAACTCTTAAGAAATAACTTTAGTGACACTCTTCAAAAACTGTCACTAATTTCCCATCATGCTTTTAACTTCGACAATTACCCCTTTTGCCTTCAAAAATGGATCCAACTTCATTTCTTGTTGTATTTGTGTACAAATAAATTATTTTTAAAAAACTAATCTATTACTTACAAATAATAAACGAAGAAACTAATCTATTTAATTTATCACATACCATATTGATAAATAAATTATTACAACAATTTTGATAACAAAGACAACTAACACAACAATTGGTCATTGGTTAGTTTATGCACATCATACATATCAACATACACATAAAATAAACTTTGTTTTTCTAAGACAACTTTAAATGACAAATATGCATGAAACTTTTGTCACCAAAATAACAAATTATAAAGTTGTCATAGAAAATATGTATGAACTCATTTTCTTGGAAAAAACAAGTTATCCATATTTTCCAAAACCTAAGATTTGCAAAAATTATAAAACCTAACCAAACTTGCAAGGGTGTCTTTTATACTAATTGTTGTGTTTTTATTCAAAAAATAGTTTAAAAAACAAGAGATTTACCAATAGAAGACTTCGATTTTTGAAGAACATAAAATAAGTTTATAACCAACCATGGATCTTCTTGCAAAGTTTGGAAAGAAAACAGGCACCAAAGAAGTTAAAGAAATAACAACCTTTGTAGTTCTTTAGGCCCTCTTGGGAGGCTTGGATTTTTATAGGGAATATGGAACCTCTAAGACACCAACAAGTTTCCAACTTGATGTAGAATGCAAGTATTTTTATGTACTCTTAAGCTTGGAAATAAAATACCCATGTATTGTATCTAAGAGAGCAAGTCCAAGTAGTAATTCTTTAAGTGTTTGTAGCAAAAGAAAAGAGGGAGATTGAGTGAGTGAAAACTCATGGCAATTCCGAGCAAAAGGTAAGACCAAAAGTGCAAGTCTCTAACTAGTTAAAGCTAAAGGTCCTTAATAATTAAGGCCTTTAGACAAGCTTATCGCTCATCCATACACCCATACCTATTTCTCTTGATTTAAGAATAAAAAAGACCATCACTCTTTTCCCTCCCTCAATTTTCAGCAATAGAATAATAAAAAGAATTCTAGAGTTTAAATTCTATAAAGTCAAGTTTATAAAATATAAACGTTGTCTTTAGATAAAAGACAAAAGGATTCAACTAGTCCAAAAGGTTTTGCATGAATTATTAATTCATAACATGTGAAATAATATGTTACTTGTTATTGTAAAAATAATTATTTCCCTGAAATAATATTGCGCCAACTTATTATAAGAGTTTATGAATATTTATTAAAATAAATTCCTAATAAATAATCAATTGTATCAATTTGTTGTTAGTGTGACCCTTAGGATCATATGTTAATTGAGAATATCACTTTAATATGATTCTTTAGCATACAATATTTTTTAGGTATGAGAAAAGATGATAAAAGGTAGAGCATGTAAAGATAAGAAAAAGATAGAAGATATAGATGAATGAGAATAATACTAGTGTCTTATATTAAAAGAAGAGATTAGATTATAGAGTATGAGAAAGAAGTAAAGAAGAAATATAAAGTATGTAAAGGTGGAAATAATAGAAGAAGGGTTGATAAACATGAAAACATATTAGAATATAAATCACCAGACATGATTTCATGTTTTGTAAGTTCAAGTAGCAGTCGTGGTACGTAAGAAAACAGGAGCACAATGACTTAGAATAGAAGAATGATTTATTAAATTGTATTCTCCTTGTTGTTCATTTTGTTTACAGATAGATTTTATTTAATCCTGAATTATTGTATGGGATGTAAAATGTTTTATTTTATGAGTTAATAGAATTCTGTAAATTTCTAGAAATAATTCTGATAATCCCTAGAATATATAGATAATTAGATTAGATTATAGAAAATTCAAGTCGTTATAGTTTTTATGTTGGTTTCTAGAGATATTGTTCGCTGGAAAATTTATGAGGATAGAAGGTTCAATCAAAACCTAGGACATGTCATATCACAAGCGAATCGTGAAAATTATATGGGGTATGAAGAAAAAATAAGGACCTGTTTGAACATTGCAGTGTTATTTAAAACATATATAAATTTATGTGATTATTACTTTTTTCAATAGATTTAAGAGTTTCAAATATTGTTATTTTTTGCAATACACACACTTTATTTTTAAAATATATATACAATCAAAAGAACAACATAAACACCTCTGAAAATACTAACACATAAAGCTCAATGAATAACGGCATGCAAACCGTTCATAGCCAAAATAAATAGAAACATAATGCACTGTTCCATATAAAATCATAAATAAACACAAAATTGAACATACAAAAAATTATTTAATTTTTTAAAAACAAAAAAATCTCCGAAATACTACTTTGGGATCCGGATGTCACCCTGGAATGCACTGATCCAGAAAAATTGGTGATTTTTCCAAAAACATAAAAAAAATTGTTATTTTTGTGAAAAAGACTATTTATATAGGTTAAATTACTTAACCTACCTTTTATTTTTATTTCTAATAGAGCAAAAAGTTTAAGATGAATTTGTACTATGGTTAGTTGGTTAGTTTGTTTCACAATGCTATCTGATTAATTTGTTTCACAATGCTAGTCAGTATATATATATATATATATATATATATATATATATATATATATATATATATATATATATATATATATATATATATATATATATATATATATATATATATATATATATATATATATATATATATATATATATTGTAAAATGTTCATTATCCTTCACCGTTCTATTTTTAAATATATTTTGTATCACAAAAAAGTACACATGTAAATAAAAAAAATAATTTTTTTAAAAAATTAAAATAGATAAGAGGTTTTAAATAATCTAAACAATTATTTAATCACCTATTGCATTTATAAAAATATGTTCGATAAAAAGTATCGTAGTAGAAAGTTGTTTTAAGCTAAACTAAGCAATCAATAGTAAGATTACACGATATGGATCAAATATCACCGGTGTGGTAGTGATGTGGCATATTCACGATAATATGCCATTATGACGTGGTGGTGTGTTGGCTCATCCGCAACACACATTGTGGGACACATGTCATACTCTTCTCTCTTATTTATTATATTTATTATGAATTTCTAATGTACATCTTATCAAAGTATATCACATAAAATCCTATATGCTATGGAGTGGTGATTATTTTTTAAGTGGTTGAGAAATTATGATAAAGACATAATGTGTCTTTAAATTGACAATAATTTTTGTGTGATGAAGAATAACTCTCATCAAATAACTAAAACTAGTATGTAAGCCTGTGATGAACCACGAGTCACCATTGTACTGTTCTTGTGCGCTTATTGAATCCAGTATTCTGGAATGTATCTTGCTTTATTCATAAAGGATAACGATGAGAAAACGAAGCCTAAAATGAAAACACAAATCGGTAGACTGGTAAGGGACAAAAAGAAGGTCAAAATTATCGAATGGACTGAAAGTGAAAAATATTAAAACACATGTGGCCAATTTGTAATGAAAAATAAATAGTAAGACAAAAAAAGAACAAAAGGAAGGCAAAATGGACAAAGAACTGATAAATATTAAAAGATATGTGACACACAGAAAGAACGACCGACACATGTCCCAATTTACCCCACCTAAGAAGCTAGTTGAACGATGAGGAGGGAAAAAAAGGAAAAAGTGATTCATATAGAAACGAAACTAAAAAGAGATAGGGAGAAAAAAAAGGAAACCAAAAATCATGACATGGACTAAATATTAAAAATAATAAAATATTGGAGAAAAAGAAAATAAAAATGACGGAGGGACAAAAATGGAAAGCAAATATAATCACAAGGTGTAAATAACACAAACAATAAAACATTGGTGGCTCACATCAAATGACCAAGAACTTCATTGTTGTAGCTGGGAACCATATTTATTAATATAGTACTAAGCGCAAAATTCATATATTATATGGGTTAATTAAAAATTAAATATAAAATTTTAAATATTTAAGAACTATAGATTTCTAAGAAAATAAGAAAAATAATAAATTATTAAAATTGATTTTTTTTATTTTTTATATTTAAATAAATAAACAAAATAAACTAATGAACTTTAATTTAGTTATTTTGAAACAAGAAGGTAAGTCCATTAATAAAATTGATATTTATTTATTACTACATTTATTGTAATTATTACTTTAAAGTATTATGTGTAATTTATTAAAATAGAAAAATCCATAAAATTACATGTGGAAAAGAAATTAATTCAAAAGAACCACAAAATGACATTTGACAAATTGAATGAGAGTGTGACATGTGGAAAAAAAAACATTCATTTATTAGAGTAGATATTAACATAATGTAATAAAAAATACTTATTAATTATATAATATTTAATACATTGTATTTATATAATTGCAAAGTTGACAATGGGTTACGTAGGGTGATTGATGACATTGTGGTTTGTGGTGGCCCTTTCTTTTGCGACATACAGTGGCGAATTGCTTTCTTACCCATTAGGTTTGGTGGTTTGGGTTTATACTCAGCAGTAAAGGCTACCTCATATGCTTTTATTGCCTTAAGAGGCCAATCTTGTGTATTGCAAGACCACATCTTATGGGATAGCAACACATATGGTATTGATTCGATTATGATTGTGCATTGGCTTCCCTTCATAACAAGCTTTTAGATATTGACATTGGCAATTTTACTACTAAAGACAACGTCCCTCCTAAATTGCAGAATACACTGGGGAGTGCCCTTTTTTTGTAAAATTGTGCAAGATATGGAAGTGCATATCGACATACAGCTTGACAGAAAGCGGTTTTCCAGTGCTTACGTGCACTATATGCTCAAGATTTTCTTCTAACTATTCCTATAGATGGGTTTGGCCAACATATATCTCATGTGGAGTATCGTACTATCCTCAAATATCGGCTTATTATTCCAATATTATGAGCTGACGATATATGTCCAGTATATCGCAAGACATGTTTGGACTCTTTTGGAGAGCATGCAATTCACTATAAAGAACTCTTAGGGTTCAAATACAGGCATGATATAGTTAGTGATGTTTTTTTTTTGACATATTTAAGTGTGTCGGGGGTTTCCGCTAATAAAGAGGCACCTGAGAATTTCTTGACCGACGCGACAGAAGAAGATCAACCCTTAGACAGGCTTTCATTTCGATTTTTAGATGGTTCGGAGGGAAACACACATGTGTGGACCTTACATTTGTATCCCCTCTCATGAGCTTGAAGGTTGAGGGTTTTACGGCGGGATTGGTTGCTTTAAAAGCTGTTATAGGTAAAGTCACAAAACATGAGAAATCGTGCATAGAAAGTCAACACGTGTTTATATCAATTTCATTTGATACGTTTGGTTTTCTCTTGTCGGATGCAGTGAAACTTTTTAATAGAGTACAATGGATCATTCATAACAATTGTGTACCCCCTAGATCTATGGATGTAATCTTCAAAAAAATTAGTTTTACCCAAGACCGGTCCAGACGGTGGGCAACCCGGGCGACCGCCCAGGGCCCACATCTCCAGGGGCCCAATATTTCTAGGCTATATAATGTATATATAGAAAAAAAATTATTACCTAAATGTTTTTAGGGTTTAAATTTGATTCAAGCTCAAAAGATAAACAATTTGGTTTGGTTATTATTGCAAATTAAACACGTCTATAGTGAAGAGTAAATGATATTGTTATGAATCTTTATTATATTTGTTTTTTAAGGGCCAATTTGTTTTCTTTTCGCTCTGGGCCCATACATGTTTGGAACCATACAAAAAAACTTACTGACGCAACTTGTTATCCGTTTGTTATCTCACTCGTTGTACAATGATATTTAAATTAATGGAAACTTTAGTTTTGATTCAAAATAATAATAATAATAATAATAATAATAATAATAATAATAATAATAATAATAATAATAATAATAATAATAAGCTTGATATAAAATAAAAACCAACAACAAACTCAAAATAAAAATATAGGTGTAATCAATATAAAAAATACGATAAATTGTTGATTTAAAACCAATACAAATACAAATACCAATTAAAACAAAAACCGACATCAGTTGTTGATTTAAAACTAAAACGCTCCAACACTTTGGCGGACAAAGATCATCACTACAATCGATACCAAGGGAACAGCAGACCAACGAAACCAAGTTGAGCCAAATCCAGATCGGGTTTTGCTTAACCAAGAGAAATAACATATCATAATACAAGTTATTAAATTTGAGCTATAGCTACCAATTGATTAAAACTGTATGTCATAATTGAACCGAATATAAATCATAACTGAAAACAAAATAAACCATAATTAAAACAAAAATATTAATTTAACTCTTATAAATAATAGCAGAATAATAATAATAATAATAATATTATTATTATTATTATTATTATTATTATTGAGGTGGAAGCGTGGGGCTTTTTTGGGAAGCAGAGAGGAATGCACTTTTTTTAGGTGAGGGACAGATAGTCCAAAACAAGCCTTTAATGAATAGATAACAATGAATATTGTTTTATTGCCACTTGCAATTTCTTTTATTTTGGATAAATGAAGGGGTCATTCCTTCATGTTAATAGGGTAATATTTCATGATTTTCATAATTCTGTTCAATCAAATAACTCAATTAATCCAACTCTAATTCGGGTTTAGGTTGGATATTCTGTGAAAGAGAACAAAAAGCAAGTTTAATGGTGCGGTTAAAAATTGTGTATTTTAAATAAGTCGAAATTTTGAGCAAGCAAAAGTTGTCATTTTTTTTTTGTTTATTCATAAATTTTATTGATTATTAAAATACTCATTTCATTTAAACTAAATCCAAATCACTTCACGTTTACGTTTTTCTTTTTTATAAAACTCATTGCCTTCTAATAATAATAATAATAATAATAATAATAATAATAATAATAATAATAATATCACACGCTGAAATCCGAAATATTTATTGTACCATCCTCATTTGAGTTTTTACTATTTGTATTTATAGGTTTAATTTCCTTTAATTGGCACTACTATTACTCTATCACTATTATATAATTAGTTTTAGACAATTAAATATTTGGTTGCTAAAAAAGCACACTGCAGGGTATTTTGGATAAAATTTGGACACGGTGCTCTAGTTCACGTTATATGTTAACTTTTTCGGTTAACGCTCATTTGAAATAACATATTTTTTCGACTATTTATATAATTTATTGTTGCCATAGGGATAGTTATGTAAATTTTCTATTATATAATATTTGTTTATATTTTTTATAATTTAGATTTTTTAAGACAAAATTTCACAAATGAACCTGATGCTTTTCAATATTCCCCTAATATAGTCATTATCAAACTTTTTTGCATGGATAGTTCTTTTGGAACGAACTCTCACGTAAAATGTATTTATAACTAACAGCTTTAGTTATTCTATTAAAACTAAAATGAAAATACTATTTTACCCCTCTTTTATTTCATTATTACATGGGTCTCTCTCTCTCTCTCTCTCTCTCTCTCTCTCTCTCTCTCTCTCTCTCTCTCTCTAAAAAACACTCACTAACATACTTAAAAATACAAGAATACCACTGCCACCATCTACTGTTACCATTCACCGTTATTATCACTATTGTCCACTTATTGCCACCATTATTCGCCAACACAATTGAATCACCATTATCTCCTCCTCTACGTTCACCGGCACCTTCTCTAGATTTGGAAATCAACATTCAAAAAACCTTCCCCATCTTCGCCTCAACCCTAAATCTCGTTGCCACCCTAATTTGTTTTTTTTTTTTGGCGAACTAAATCCAAAAATGAAGAATGAGATTGTGATGGATTGGGTGGTGCGATGGTGATGATTAGCTTAGAACGGGGGATTTTGTTCTGGCGTTGACTATGTTCGATTTTGTTTTCAATCTCACCATCATCACCGGATGTCACTGTTTCACCTTCACGCCACCAATCATCATCATCATCATCTTGAGCATCAACTTGTGATGTTGATTTAGAATATAGAAGGGGCTGTGGTTTTTTGGTGGCTGTTCTTGTTGACAGCAATGGGTTCATGGTAATATGGGTAATGGAATCGTGTTGGAAACCTATCGATGCATGTTCGGTTTTGATGTTGTGGCTCGTGGTACATGATACAATTAATTTAGAGGTGTTGGTGGTCAATTGCAATGGCCGTGGCGATGGTATTTGATGTTGGAGGTAGTAGTGGTTTTTAATGTCCGAAGTGGTGGTGGCAGTAGGTAGACAACGGTGGTGGTGGTGACAGTAGGCAGATGGTGGTTGTGGCGGTAGGTGAGCAGTGTATCAAGGATATAGATAATGCATCAGATCCACAGCAGCCCAATGCATATGCATCAGGTCCACAGCAGCCCAATGCATCATCATAGCCCATCACAATATACTCACGTTTATAATGTATCTACTTATTCAATTGTATAAGTCAATAGATCCAAAAATATCTCCTGTAGAATAGCTTGTAATCTGTTGTAATTGAGACTATATATAGTGTGTTAACAGTGGAATACAAATCAGGTCTTTCGATCATATTCTTCCTTTATCTCTTTATGGTATCAGAGCTACAATAGCTCCCACGAGTTCTTCACACCCACTTGATCCAATTCATCTTTAATTCTTGGTCACACACAATCAACATGTCCAGCATCATTGAAGTCACAATCCATACGCACTTTCCAATAAAACTTACAGCCAACAACTTTCCAGTTTGGAAGAAGCAAGTAGTAGCAACTCTCACTGGACTAGGGCTCGAAGGTTACGTTGATGGATCCACAGAAGTTCCAGCCAAAACCCTAGCCGCCGACAGCACATCCAAACCAAACCCAGCATACATGAGCTGGTATCGTCAGGACCAAATTATTCTCGGTGCCCTATTAGGAAGCTGTACTGAAATAATCCAACCGATTGTCTCCTCAGCCAAAACAGCTTATGAAGCTTTTCAGCGTCTGACAGGTAGCTATGCAAGTGTCTCCAGGTCTCGTATCATCTCCTTAAAATCAAGATTAGCCAACAATCCCAAAGGTACACGCTCTATCACTGAGTTTCTCCATGACATGAAGAATATTGCTGATGATCTAGCTCTAGCTCAAAGCCCTGTTGATGAAGAGACCTAGTAGTCCACGTACTAGGACAACTAGGAGATGACTACACTCACATTGCCTCTGCTTTAAAAATTCGTGACACCCCTATCACGTTCCCTGACCTTTTTGATAAGCTTCTTGATCATGAGCGATCACTCAAAACAACTCAGCCTACACCAATTATTGCCACTGTCAATAACACCCTGAAATACTCAAATCGCCACCCATTAAAAACAAACCAGGAAAATCGCCATCAGCCACGACTCACCAACAACAATAACACCATTGGCAACAGGAATTTCCGCTCCCATGGTTCTAATCATGGAGGTAATAACAACTACCAGAGAGGTAACAGAAATAACAGTTTTTGTCAATTTTGTAGTATACCAGGGCACGAAACTAAGGATTGCAGGAAGCTCTCTCGGTTCCTAAGAGAAAACAACATCAGCATATCCATGTCTTCTCCTAGTCCCACGGTGAACACTACAACTGCTGTATCTACATCAACCACGCCACCTTGGATGCTTGATACCGGAGCCTCTCATCATGTTGCATCAAATCCTGGTTCCTTCCATACCCTATCAGAATACGGAGGCCCTGATGAGATCGTGCTAGGAAATGGTAAAGGACTATCCATATCTCACACTGGTCATTCTATTCTTCCTACCTCTTCCCGCCCTCTGAACTTGCATAATGTTCTCTATGTTCCTCAGTTGCGTAATAATCTCATATCTGTTGCCAAACTCTGCAAATCTAACAAAGTTTCTGTTGAATTTTTCCCTTCTTTTTTCCTTATCAAGGACCTATGCACGGGCACCATCCTCATGCAGGGAGTGAACATCAATGATGTCTACTATGCAGCCATTTGCTCTCTTCGTAATCTTCCAAGCATCAACTCCACTGTCTCCTCCAAGTGCACCACCAACTCTTGGCATCACAAGCTTGGTCACCCTTCCATCAAGATTTTTAAATTTCTGTCAAGTCGTTTAGGTCTCTCCTGTAATAAAAATTCGACTGTTTCTTTTCATTGTGAGTCATGTTCTATTAATAAAAGCCATAAGTTACCATTTGGTTCCAACTCCTTTACAGCCACAAAACCATTGCAATTAGTATACTCGGATGTATGGGGCCCGGTCCAAACCTCAAATGATGATTACAAATACTACGTCACCTTTATTGATTACTATTCTCGGTATATCTGGCTATACCCCATGAAACGAAAATTCGATGTGTCTGTTTTATTCCCTCAATTCCATACTCTAGTCGAAAAATACTATAACACTTCCCTCATCTCTCTTTTCACTGACAATGGCGGTGAATTCATCAAACTTACCTCCTATCTCCAACAACATGGCATCTCACACTTCACCACCCCACCTCATACTCCCGAGCAAAATGGAATTGCTGAACGTCGCCATCGACATATTGTTGAAACCGGCTTATCTCTACTACATCATGCCAATCTTCCCCTTACTTTTTGGACCCATGCTTTTCAAACTGCCGTACATCTCATTAATCGCCTTCCCACACCAATCCTTCAGTATCAATCTCCATATGAAAAACTCCACAATACACCACCAGCCTATCATAAACTCAAGCCATTTGGTTGCCTTTGTTACCCATGGCTTAGACCATACTCTCTCACCAAACTTCATCCAAGATCCGCCAAGTGCATTTTTATTGGTTATTCCTCATCGAAATCAGCATACAAGTGTTATGACCCCACATCCCACAAACTATACCATTCCCGCCATGTTGAATTTATCGAACACATTTATCCCTTTCAGATTGAACACTCTACCTCATTACCCTCAGTTGATGCTCTCTGTTCCCCCACAACCTCACCACCAGATATCACAGCTAGTACATCCTCATCTCCTTGTTGTCCCACTCACACGGTCACTCATTCTATCCCTATACACACTCATCCAACTCCATCGAGCTCTACCACAAATGCCACCTCCTTACCACAAAATAATCTGCCATCACCTCAAAATACTCCACCATCACCACCACATATTCCGCTCTCACCTCAACCCAATCTGTCTCCCCCTCCCTCACCTCAACATAATGCACCGGATCCACAATCACCACCTCATCCACCCTCTCCTCTCCAACCACATCCACCATCTCCTCCTCCTACCCATCGGATCAGGAAACCAAATTCAAAATATTTCAACAACAACCTTATCAATACCACAACCATTCATCCAATCCCTCCTACACTTGAACCATCTACTCATATCCAAGCCCTGAAGGAACCCAAATGGCGAAATGCAATGGACTCAGAATTCAATGCTCTCTTACAAAATCAAACGTGGGATCTTGTTCCCTTATCCACTTAAAAACCTATTGGTTGTAAATGGGTCTTCCGCATTAAACGAAATCCGGATGGCACTATCTCTAAATACAAAGCCCGTCTAGTTGCAAAAGGATTTCATCAACAATATGGCAAAGACTACTTTGATACTTTCAGTCCCGTTACAAAACCCGTCACCATTCGTACTATTCTCTCCATAGCTCTTTCAAACAATTGGCCCTTACGACAACTTGATGTCAACAATGCATTCCTTCATGGTACTCTTCATGAGGAAGTTTTCATGTCTCAACCACCTGGATACATTCATCCTCAATACCCAAACCACATCTGTAAACTCAAAAAATCCATCTATGGTCTAAAACAGGCTCCTAGAGCCTGGTACATTGAGCTCACCACTTTTCTCATCCAGTTCGGCTTTAGAAAATCCTTAGCCGATGCCTCATTGTTCATCTACAAACATCAACTTATCATTTGCTACTTCATGGTCTATGTTGATGATATTGTCATAAGAGGCAATGACACCTCCTTTCTCACTCACGTCATCAACTCCTTGAGTAACAAATTTTCTCTCAAGGATCTGGGTATGCTCCATCACTTTCTAGGTGTTGAGGTAATTCCCACACCCACCGGTCTTTTCCTTTCCCAACATCGATATATCCAGGACATTCTAACTCAATTCCACATGGAAGGAGCCAAAGATGTCACCACTCCACTTAGTGCTACTGAACCTTTATCTCTCACTGATCAATCTCCCACAGTTGATGCCACACCTTATCGCAAACTTGTTGGTAGTCTTCAATACCTTGCCTTTACTCGTCCAGATATCTCCTTTGCAATAAACAAACTCTCTCAATTCATGCATGCTCCTCGCCAAACTCATTGGCAAGCTCTCAAACGTGTCCTTCGCTATCTCAAAGGTACAATACATCATGGTCTAGTTCTTAACCGTAATTCCTCGCTCACACTCTCGGCGTTTTCTGATTCTGATTGGGGCGGAGTACATAGTGTCGGACGCTCAACTACAGCCTACTTGCTCTACCTTGGCACCAACATTGTGTCATGGAGATCCACACGTCAGAAAACAGTCTCTCGCTCCTCCACGGAGGCTGAATATAAGGCCTTAGCAAATGCATCAGCAGAAATCACTTGGCTCAAGAACTTACTTCTCGAACTTGGTGTCCCTCCTATCACTACTCCTACACTTTTTTGTGACAATACGGGGGCGACATATCTGTGTGCAAATCCAGTTTACCACTCACGCATGAAGCACATAGCCTTGGATTATCATTTTGTTCGGGAACAAATTGCATCTGGCTCCTTAAAAGTTCTCCATGTTCACTCTCAAGATCAGTTGGCTGACATGTTAACCAAACCTCTCTCACGAGCACCCTTCTTGAAGCACAGATCCAAGATTGGAGTCTCCGATGGATCCTCCATCTTGCGGGGGCGTATCAAGGATATAGATAATGCATCAGATCCACAGCAGCCCAATGCATATGCATCAGGTCCACAGCAGCCCAATGCATCATCATAGCCCATCACAATATACTCACGTTTATAATGTATCTACTTATTCAATTGTATAAGTCAATAGATCCAAAAATATCTCCTGTAGAATAGCTTGTAATCTGTTGTAATTGAGACTATATATAGTGTGTTAACAGTGGAATACAAATCAGGTCTTTCGAGCATATTCTTCCTTTATCTCTTTACAGTGGTGGTGGTGGTCTTGAATATTGAGAGATGAAGAAGGGGGAAATATATATGTGATAAGGGTATTTTTATCATTTCATATATTTAACAGAAATTATTAGCAAAATTAGTCATAAAGACCATTAGTGTGTTAAGTTTTGTCGAAAATGATCACTAAAGTGCAATGTCTGCTCCAAAATGACATCTATACAAAAAAGGTTTCATACCGACTATATTAGGAAAAAATTAAAAAGCAATTTGACAATTAGTGATATTTTATCTTTTTCTAACTTTTTTTTTTCTATTATCAATATTGTTTAATATTTTTTTGTTTGTTTATATTTTTTTTTATGTTTTGTTCGAGAACATTTTTAATGTTTTTTTAAGGTTTTGTTTGTTTGTATTTAAATATTGCATTCCTAGTGTACTCATAATTCATAACATCATTCAATTATAATTATGTTTTTTTTTTCGTTTTATTCTTTTAATATAGATATAGTTATATAATTATTTTTTTTTTCAAATGCTTAACAATATAACATAGATGAGGTTATATAATAATTATTTTTTTAATCATTTTATTCGGAAAAAAATATAATTTTTTTTGTTAAAAGTGAATAAGATTAATATAGATTATGTATAAAATAATTTATTTGATAGGATTGATATATAGGCTTAATGAAATTTGAAATTGGTGTCAGTTAATACATAGGCTAATCAGAATTCGTATAACTTGAATGTATAAAATTTTTAAAAAGTAAAAACAAAATAATAATAATAATAATAATAATAATAATAATAATAATAATTCAAAAACTTACTCTTCAGTCTATCTTTTTTCTCTCTCTGTTTTCACCAACAACCTCTTTTCGAATTATTTTTTATTTATTTAGAAAGTTTATTTGTTTTTGAGTTATATAGATTCTGATTAGGTTATGTATGATTTGACACTCGTTTCGGATTTCAATATATATATATATATATATATATATATATATATATATATATATATATATATATATATATTAGGTTCATTTGAGATCATTCTAATTTTGTGAAACCATGAGACCAAATCTAAAAATAACTTTAAAATGCAAAATAAATGGAAAAATCCAAAAATTCTTTTTTTAAATAATATATTCGGAACTTGAATTAACTAAAAAAAATAAAAAATAATAAAAAAAATTCTATTTTTTTTTAAAAATACGTGAAATATTCTAAATAGAATATTACACTGTACATATTCTAAAGATAATTTTAAAATGCAAAATAAATGGAAAAATCAAAAAAATTCTTTTTTTAAATATTATTTTCGGAACATGAATTAACTAAAAAAAATAAAAAAATAAAAAAAAATAAAAAAAATAAAAAAATGCGTCTCACGGTCTCACAAAATATAGGTGGTCTCAAATGAACCTAACCCTATATATATATATATATATATATATATATATATATATATATATATATATATATATATATATATCCTATTAATTTTAAATAATTTTATACCAAATATATAATAATCTTATTCACGTTTAACAAATCTTTTTAAATTATTCAGAGAATAAAAATGCTTATAAAATGCATTATAAAAATAATAACTATATAACTTTATCTGCATTATACAAGTTAAATATTTGAATTAAAAAAAAATAATAATTATATAACATTATCTATGTTAAAAGAACAAAAAGAAAAATGAAAGCATGATTATAAGTGGTATATGTTACGAATTATGATTACACTGACCTTAAAATTAAGGATCCTCATTTGATCACCACGGTATCCTCCTTCGTGAAAATACTGTATCGGTGAAAAGATTGGCCTCCTCATAATTGAACCGGGATCTCGATGTCAGGGGGTGTTTTGATAGGAAAAAAATAGGTTGCTTATTGCTTATTGCTTAATCTCATCGCAATAAACAAATTTAAGTGTTTGGATAAGAATCTTTAAAAATCAGCTTATTGCGGTAGGAATAAGTCAAATAAGCTGATTTTAATAAGCAATAGGGGGAATGCTTATTGCTTATTGGTTATTTTACTCAAATAAGTTGTTTTGTTTGCTAAACACTTACAATGTTTATTGCTTATTACTTAATTCTACCACAATAAGCTAATCCAAACATATTTTAAAAAAATGCTTATTCCCACCACAATAAACAAATAAGCAATAAGTTAATAAGCTAAAAACTATTTATCCAAACACCCTTTCAGTTTAGCCTTTTCATCTGACAAGTATTGATGAAAGAACTCGAGTTTTAAGATCCGCCTTTGCAATTGTTCAATCGTCAGATCACATAGATCGACTTTGGCATGAATTGCATGACACCCACCACCCCGTTGAGTGTTTGTACCACGAGGTCTTCCATGAACTTATAAACAATATATATATATATATATATATATATATATATATATATATATATATATATATATATATATATATATAAGTGTTATTATTATATCTTTTAACTACTCACGGTACGGGGAATCTGGTTTGAAGGATCGCGTAAGGTTGTCGGATTTCAAAAGTGTTATAATGCTAAAATGGTCCTGCCCTCCGGTGTTTCATGTCTGGCCCATATCTATACATAGTGATTGAAAAGTATTGTTTAACACTTATAAAAAAATATTCCTCGTAAATAGTCGCTATAAATATTAGACTAAAATCTAGTAATAATGATACTTGGTTTCGTCAAAGGAAAAGAAAATTGTTAGAAGCGAAGCGTTGTCCGAGTTTCGAGTCATCACTTTAACAAGTGCATAGTCCCTTTGATGAACATGATTTTAGTACAAGTATTGATTAAACTATTAAATATATGTTTGTGTGTAAAATATTTTTACATTTCCTGAAATACGTGTTAAGAGTATATTTGATAATATCTGATTATTTAGTGTACAAAAAAAACCTAAATTAACCGGGATGGATATCGAGTGGTATATACTTATGAGTATGGGTGAGATATACACAGAGAGTCGAACTTTAAGATTTGTCATTGATCCGAGATCATGGATTAGACATAGTCATTTATCCTTAGTCCAAGAGTACGGAGAGGACATATTTATGTCATTAATCCGGGGGCATTGATTAGACATAGTCATTTGTACTTAGTCCGAGAGTATGTAGAGGACATAGTTATTTGTCATTAATTCGGGAGCATGGATTAGACATAGTTAATTGTCCCTAGTCTGAGAGTATGTAATGGGCATAACTTTTTACCCGAGAGTATTGACTAGATATACCGAATCCAGGAGTATGGATTAGGTAAATAGGTTAATTTTATATATGAGAGTATAGATCATGTCGTTGTGAGGATCGACGTGGTAGGGTCAAATTGCTTATATGAGGTAAAATTGTATATATTGTGAGTTCTAAACCCCCCCCCCCCCCACACACACACACGTATATATATATATATATATATATATATATATATATATATATATATATATATATATATATATATATATATATATGGATTGAAATCCCTATGTACTCGCCAGGTTTCCCAACCTGACTCACTCAGTTTGTTTGTAGTACATGTATCAATATGAAACTACGTTACATTGAGAGATTAAAGAAGATATAAATCACTAGTGTAAATGAATGTAAGGATTGTTTATGTTTATGTTTTTGTATTGACGATGACATACCAAAGTTTTAAATCAATCAACGTACATTTCTTCGAAAATGCTTTGATAATATTCTTATCATGTTTTTCTGGGAACAAATTTCACAATATTATTCTTCAAAAAATGAATACTCTTATTTTTAAATGTGCATATATAAAAATTTTAAAATGACCGTGAAATTGGAGATGTCACAGTTGGTATCAGAGAATTAATTTAAGCGAACTAGGAATAAGGTTTATTTCTATACTTAAAATTACAATGTTAAGCAATGATTTTGAGTTGAGTGTATCTAATATATTTTAGGAAGCACACCTGAATTGACACAAACACTAGCTTACTTTAGGATTAAATGCCTAAAATGCATTTATGTGCTAAAAGATTCATGTTATTGCCTTATATGCTTTATGATGCTATTATTTGATCGGATCCATGGTCTATTGCCGACCGGATCTAGAAATTTTGTGTGTTCAGACTTCTAAACGTTAATTACGATATTAGAACTGACATGTAACTTTTCGGAATAATTATGAGGATTACACGTCTAAACCTCCTCTATCTATATTCTTGTCTTGATACACCAAATGTCTGCTTTGGTGTATAGAACGCCATAGTCAAGGCTCATAGCAAATTGAGTAAATGAAGGAAATGAGGAGGCTTACAATAGTGAATGATACATATCAAAATATACCGTAAAACTGATATCTTTCCTTTAGAATACATATGATAAAATAACAACACGTCTAGAGAACTATGGTACATCCGAATGTACACATTTGATTGGCAGGATGATAGAACGATTGGTATAATTCCTGAAGTTATCCCATTGTCTGGCATTTCCACCACAGTGCTCATATCAAATCGAGTCCGAATAAGATGAGTATGTTACATGGTTTAGAGAACAAAGATCGATGTACCATCTGACTTAATCCAGAAGATTGAAGTAAAAAAAATCAAAGCGATCAATAAAAGTATTGTGATCGTTGTTAAAGTAAGAAGCTTGTAGCTATAAGTGCTACATGCTAGAATGTGATTATACCATATTAGAACATGAAGGAAGGTATCATCTATTCTGGAATTTGACTCAAAAAAGACGTGAGTCTAAGCATTGCATCATACGACATGAGGTCATTAGAACATGACCCATCGGTCTGTTACGATAGTCGAAGTAAAGAACTTATATTAATTTAATAATAAGTAGGAGTCTCCAATAAGGATTGTTTTTGTACCTCGAAGGTTACGATTGAAAGTCCAATGCGAGATAAAGAGCGGGTGCAAGATTGAGTACCGCCTGCAGTCAAGAAGTCCAAGAGTTAGATACTTATTCGAAGGAACATAGAAGCTACTGTTATTACCTAGGATGAAGAGATAATGTATGGAGTCATTATACAAGCCTTGTTTTGTTGATGATTTCGGGATGTAATCATCCTTAGGGGGAGATAACTGTAACGTCCGCATATTCGACCTGATCAATTTAGAGATAATAAGCATCAAAAATGACTTTTTTATAGAAGATTATTTAGAATAAATAATCTTAACCAAGTTATGGTATATGTCACAAAGGTTTTGTACATATAAGGAACGCTGAAATCCAAGTTATAACAAAGAAGTTATGACATGTAGAAGTTTTGCGACTAAACCGGCACGATACTGCATAACATAAAAAGTGAATTTTTAATAAGTTGCTTTTTAGCCTTAGCAATCTAAATAGAAGCCGTAGTAGACGATAAACCAAGAATGTACATAAAAAGAACGTTCAAATCGGACTTCATATGAGGAAGTTATGATTTTTCTACGATTTAGCATAGCGGTGCACGACACAGAATTCAAATTTTAGATCGATCAATTTTTAACCGACACAACCTAAATGAGAATTGAATATCTCATTAATATGAGTTCAACAATAAAAAGACAGTCGCAAACGGAGTCTGTATGTAGAAGTTATGAATTGTACACGGTCATTAAACAGTGTAATCTTCTCATACTGTTAAATTTAAAATTGGTCGAGAATTACCCAATGTAGACAAGAGTAGAGTTATAGATCTTGTCAATAACTACATGTGGATATAAAGAATGTATAAAACGGAGCTCGTATGCGAAAGTTATGGATTTTAGAAGATAATTAGTTTTTTGAGTAATCTACGAGTGACACGTGACACAATCCTGACCATTGCTTCCTCCCCACGCCTTGCATCCAGATAGTGACATGTGGCACACCAACAAGGTGAGTTGAGCCAATTTCCAGCCTATAAATATCATGTGAGTTTCTCTCATTTTCTTTACACCTCAACCCTTCTTTCCCTCTCTCTAACTTCTTTCTAAACCCCTCCCAATCCTTAGTACTTGCCAAGTGCTAAGAGACGAGTCCTGAAACGCTAGACAACTCTGAGAAGAAAAGATTTTGTCTCAAAAGTTCTTCCATTGCAAAGCCCGGTTCCAAGCCAAACCCCCGGTAAGTGAGATATGCTTACCCAACTCTAGGTATAGCTTATGTTTAAGTTTATTATTGTTATTATGAACTTATAAACTATATATATATATATATATATATATATATATATATATATATATATAATATAATATAATATAATATAATATAATATAATATAATATAATATAATATAATATAATATAAAAAGTGTTATTATAATATCTTTTAACTACTCACGGTACATGGAATCTGGTTGGAAGGGTCGCGTAAGGTTGTTGGATTTCAGAAGTGTTATAATGCCAAAATGGTCCTGCCCTCCAGTGTTTCATGTATGGCCCTTGTCTGTACATAGTGGTTGAAAAGTATTGTTTAACATTTATAAAACAATATCTCTCGTAATTAGTAACTATAAATATTAGACTAAATCTAGTAATAATGATACTAGGTTTTCGTCAAAGGAAAAGACGATTGTTAGAAGTGAAGCATTGTCCAAGTTTTGAGTCATCACTTTAATAAGTGAGTGCATAGTCATTTTCATGAACATGATTTTAATATAAGTATTGATTAAAGTATTAAATGTATGTTTGTGTGTGAAATATTTTGTTATTGCTTCAAATATGTGTTAAGAGTATATTTGATAATATACGATGATTTATGGTACAGAGCAAACCTAAATTAACTGGGATGGATATCAGGTGGTATCTACTTATGAGTGTGGGTGAGATATACACTAAGAGTTGAACTTTACAATTTTTCATTGATTCGAGAGCATGGATTAGACATAGTCATTTGTACTTAGTCTGAGAGTATGGAGAGGACATAGTTATTTGTCATTAATTTGGGAGCATGGATTAGACATAGTCATTTGTCCTTAGTCCAAGAGTATGGAGAGGACATAGTTATTTGTCATTAATTCGGGAGCATGGATTAGACATAGTCATTTTTCCTTAGTCCGAGAGTATGGAGAGGACATAGTTATTTTTCATTAATCCGGAAGCATGGATTAGACATAGTCAATTGTCCCTAGTCCAAGAGTATAGAATGGGCATAGTTATCGATCCGAGAGTATGGATTAGATATACCGAATCCGGGAGTATGGATTAGGTAAATAGGTTAATTTTATATATGAGAGTATAGATTGTGTCGTTGTGAGGATCGATGGGGTAGGGTAAAATTGCTTAGATGAGGGGAAATTGTATATATTATGAGTTCTAAAACATTATATATATATATATATATATATATATATATATATATATATATATATAACGTTGTGGGAAATAAATCTCTATGTACTCACCAGGTTTCACAACCTGACCCACTCAGTTTATTTGTATCACAGTTATTGATACAAAGCTACATTATACTGAGAGATTAAATGAATTGTAAATCACTAGTGTAAATGAATTTAGTGTATGTTTATGCTCATGTTTTTGTACTGACGATGACACCCTAACGTTTTGATATAAACAAAATATGTTTCTTCGAAAATGTTTTGATATTATTATTATCATCTTTTTTTGGGAACAAATTACGCAATATTATTCTTGAAAAAAAAAAAGAATACTTTGATTTTTAAATAAGCATAAATAAATTTTTTAAAATGACCGTGAATTTAGGGATGTCACAGTAGAGGTAGGAGTTTGATTCTTCTTCATTCCCAACTCAACCATTCACAATAGGTTATGGAGTTGGACCAATGTGGTTTTTGTGTTGTTTAAATGATAAGCCAAATGGAACTTATCATAACAAGGTGGAAAGGAATTGAGAACCATGTTTATGGCCAACTCCTTGTTGAAGTTCACATTTAGCCTTTCAAGGTGCTCCACAAATCTCTACATCCTTTGCATGTGATTGCAGACTGATTCTCCATCCTTCAACTTGCTTGCCATTAGAGCTTTGATGACCTCATACTTTTCTTGATGAGCTCTCTAGTGAAATTTTTCCACAAAATCCAAGATTATCTCATATGGCCAGTAGTCCTCATATAACTTTTGTAACTTAGGAATCATGGTGGCAATCATGATGTAAGCAACCTTAGTTGCGTCGTCATAATGTTTCTTGTAGGAGGCTATTTCTTCAGGAGTAGCATTAGCCTCATCGATCTCTACGAGTTGTTTCTCAAGGACATACTATTTACTCTCATATTGAAGATCCATCTTTATGTTACACATCCAATCATTGTAGTTAGTGCCATCCAATGTCACATTGGACACGATTGAGAGAAACAAAAAGTAGTGGGTAGAGTTTTGAGAAGCAGAAGCATCACCAGAAGTAGACATCTATACAGAAAAGGATTTTTAGATAGATGACAATAATCCTTAATATTTTAACCCATAATTAATATTTAAGGCTAGGATCAAACATAACAATTCACAACTAAGAAGATGGATGTCGTAATCTTATTATGAATTTATGTAAGATAGGTAAAAACAATTCACCAATTTCGAACTATGAAATTCCTAGATCTTTTGAGATTCATTGAATCTTATCAATTGAATGTTTAGTCTCACATTATGTTATTCTATTTGTGACTGGGATGTCGAGTGAAAGACCCCAACTTTCGTATTTTTGAAAGACCCAAACTTTCATACTTCACAATATCATTACTCTAAAACATGCTATTTTCATATTCATAAAAGCAATATTTTACATTGATAAAGGGAATTACAAACTATTGGATACAAACCTTCTATTACAGTAGATACAATATAACGTTATGCCATATATATACTTCAATGTGGCAAAAGCAAAGAGGAACAAAAAGATGTATGTGAGATCATGTGACAAGCGTTCATATCAATCAAAGACTTTATTCAAAGATATACTTTTCAATGCTTGATATACATCAATAAAACTTTGGCCCAAATGGCATAAAAGACATGCAAATTTCTGATTAACATCTTGTTAGATTTCAAGCTTAGAGTCCTGTCTAACCATTTGCCAATGCCATAGAATAGAAGTCATTCTCTTACGGAGACATGCTCTACATGGCCAGAGGCTACGTACCAGTACCAATGTGAATCTAATTCCTTTCACTGATCACATGGTCAAAGGTATTACAATTGCTATAAACATAGCGAATCACACGGGAAAATAACTCAGAATAATAACACTGAAAAGCACAGAGCATATATAACACATAACATACAATTGTTCCTATATATTGAACTCACCTTAAGTTAACCGGGGGTTAAAATAGTAATTTGGGCAGCACTTCGGCTTTAATTATGACTTTCTATGTTGAAAACCGGGAGCTTGATTGAAAACCGGGCTCTGCGAAGGTAGGGGTTCAAAACCGAAAAGATAAAATTTTAGGGCTTCTCGGGGGTCTCGGGACGTGTTTTGGGTGCTAAAATTGATACCGGGGCTTCGGGAAAAGTCAAAATAGTGAAAATATGGATTTAGGGGTGAAAAATGGCAAAATTCCAATTTTAGCCGGGAGGGTTCGCAGGCCTCCCTTTTATAGGCGAGGGGCTCGGATCCGAAGCTAGGAGAAGCGAGCACATGGCTACTGGATCGAAGGCCACGAAGCGAGAGGAGGGGAGCTGGCGGAGCAAGGCTCGAACACGCGTGTGATGACGAAGTAGCTCGGTGGCTCAGATGCGAGGCTGGTAGGCGAGATGTGTCTCGCGTCGGACTGGCCACCGATGCGAGACATGTCTCGTTCCTGCTGGACCTCGGCCTCGGCGAATCAGCTTGCGACAGGCTCCTTCTTCGGATTTTGCCACGTCTCCGGTGACGCTGCTTCTTCGTGCGAGATGACGTGTCCGAACACTATTCATGCGAAAATTCTCGGTTTTCGGGCCTTGAACTTCTAAAATCCATAACTTTTGCATACGAGCTCCGTTTTTGACGTTCTTTATATGCACGCGTAGCTAAAATTATGCTCTACAACTTTTTTATAGACTTCGTCGGTTAATTTTGACTTTATTTTTAATATTGTTATTTTTAACAGACCGAGACAGGAAAATCCGTTAAAATTTCATAACTTCTTCATCCGACATCCGTTTTCGTCAGACTTTTTACCGTTGTACTAAAAATGACGAGACCTTCTATTCTCGTTTAGGATGTATCGGTCAAATATCGCTCGATCTAAAATTCGAGTTTTTAGCTGTCTATTGCTAAGTTGAAACTTCGAAAAATCATAACTTCCTCATACGAAGTCAGATTTTGGCGTTCTTTTTATCAAATTTCTCGGTTTAACGAATACTACGACTTTCATTTAGATTACTAAGGATAAAAAGTAGTTTATCACAAACTCACTTTGTAGCACCTGGTCCCCGGTACGTACTCCTTGATATTTATTCTCTTCATATATTGCCTTGGACTCGACGAGTTGATGGGCCAACTCGCCGAGTAGGAGTGGGTCAAGGTGCGGGAATTGGACTCTGGACTCGGCGAGTAGGCCCTGGTTAGGCAAAAACGCTAATCCGGGTGTTTGCACCCTATTTAAACACTCTATCTTGGCCTCCTTTGTCCCTAACACTTCCAGAGAGCATTAGAGTGCAACCCTAGCCCCTCATATTTTTCTTAAGAGAGTTTTTGGCCTTATGAAGGAGGTTGGAGCTTAGAAGAAGAAAGAGGTGGTTGAAGAAGTGCAAGGAAAGGAGTAGATCCGAACTCTACGTAGGGAGAAGCTTCCATTCAGGTAGAAAAGTCTCTACCTTGATCTTTAGATCATTAGTTGCCATTTTTGTCCCAAAGTGGTGGTTTTCAAGCCCTAAAACACCAAGCTCCATGTGTGGTGCTTAATGATTCGAAAGGACTTCTGATCTGGACTTATTGGATGAATTAGTAGCATAAAGTTCCTGTGGTTGAAGTGATTAAGGTCCCCATTGAGTCTATGAGCTCTTGAAGAGCTTGGTTTAGGCCTTTTTAACTTATAGGGCCATGCATGCACGTAAAGTTTGCAACTTTACGTGATAAGCATGCTCAAGGGACATGGATCTATGGTTTTGAAGCGTTGCATGTCTCAGTTTTGGCCAATATGGGAAATGGGTCATAGGGACTCAACGAGTTCCATGAAGATGGCCTTAGACTCGGCGAGTTGGATGAACAACTCGGCTAGCCCTATGAAGATTGCCTGCGACTCGGCGAGTTGTTCTTCAAACTCGGCGAGTCGGGTCACGAGTCAGTTCAATCGTCCTAAGTCATGAATGAAGAGTGATTCAGTGAGTGGGAAGAAGGACCGGTTGGGAAGGACCGGGTTACTAGGAAAAGGACTCGGCGAGTCCATGCCATGACTCGGCGAGTCCAGTCAAACGGACATTGACTTTGACCAAGGGGTTGACCTTGGGCCAAGAGAGGGTCAGTCTTTTGACCTAATGGTATTTATGGGTGGCTAACCTATGTTTATGGTTTATAGCCGAAGGATTTGCGATCCAGCAGTTAGACGCTCAGCAAGCAGATTTCAGCAGCTACTTTCGAGGTGAGTTACCTTCCAGTAGCGGTGGGTCTAAGGCCACAATGCCGGCCCACCAGTAGGAGACGTATGATATGTTGTATGTGATAGTAGGAGAGTTTGGTTGTTAGGACCGAAGGGTAGTCAGACACCCCAGATACGTCTGGCAGTATGTGATGATATGTTTGCATGCTGGCTTGTTATGTTATATGTGATAGAGGTAGTAGGAGGGGACCAGTCCCGGGGTCGGTTGCTAGGACCGAAGTGTAGTTTAGGCACCCCAGATATGTCTGATAATATGTTATGATATGATATATGTGATAGTAGTAGTAGGGGGTGAAATAGTCCCCGAGGTTCGGTTGTCAGGACCGAAGGGTAGTCAGCACCCCAGAACGGCTTGACATGGGTAGTCAGCACCCCAGAATGGCTTGGCACGGGTTGGTCGGCACCCTAGAATAGCCGTACCGGGTAGGTCGGGCACCCCAGAAATGCCTGGCAATATGTATGATATGTGATTGTATGGTATGCGGTATGATGGGGGAACTCACTTAGCTTCGTGCTTACAGTTTTCAGTTTTGGTTTCAGGTACCTCTTCTTCGAAGGGCAAAGAGCTGGCGCGGTAGCGGTCCATCACACACGTGCTTCGTATTCCGCATCACGAGATCTTCCTGGGAAATTGTACTCTGACATTATTATATTTTTATGAAATGTTTTCCAGACATGTGATATTTTTATAAAATATTATGATCAGTAAACGTTTTAATTCGAATGTTTGCTAAATATATGTTTTAAAAATGAAATTTTTGGCTCGTATTTTCGGGACGTAACACACTTTTTACGTCATTCGGCGACGTGCCGGTTTTGTCGCGGATCTTCGGTTGGTCATAACTTCTTCGTTATAACTCGGATTTCGACAAGGTTTTCGCCTACAAGTTTCTAACGGGATTCTCTACAACATCAAATAATAAAATTTTACTTATTTAAAATTTTATATTTTCGCTAAATTTCACTATTTGGCTTTTAATTGGAATCTCATAAGATTTCCAATATTTTCTGAGTGATTCTAAACATAGTTTTACTTCATTTCTAGTAAAAACCATTTGTTAGAACTCAACACTCAATTTCACATAGTATTTCACAATTTTATTTATTACGAAACACGATTTCGAAACGTGTATGTTACATCGAGGATCACAAACAAGATGTGAATAACCATATAAATATGTTTGGCATTCTCAATGTCATTTATCATCTCTAATTAATGTGCTGATTAACCACATGCGCTCCATTAACGATGATAGTTTTCGAGATGTCCATTATTACTCTTTATAGTCACTATTAGTGTGTCGGTTAACCACACACACTCTAATAACTACATATAAAGTATAATGTGCAATTTTATGGATTAACATACTTTTTATATTTTTCCTAAAGTAACTAAGAGTGGTATTAAAAAATGGTTTAGTTGCTCTATATCATTATACTTATTAATAATATTATGTCCTATCAAATCCGTTCGGCTAACGACCCTCCACCATAAATGAGAGTAGTGAGTAAGATTGGATACCCAATGGTGGTCATTTGATAGGCCGCTTCCTGAAACTACCCTTATAGTATGGCTTCATGAATGTGACATACTAGCGATTTGAATGACTTATCTTATTTATTTATATATATATATATATATATATATATATATATATATATATATATATATATATATATATATATATATATATATATAATATTAACCTTTTAATTATATATAAAGTATAAGGTGTATTTTAAAACTTTTCAAAAATACTAGGTTTTAATTTTAATTTTTGAAATTAATAAAAAAAATTAATTTAATTTAAAGATAAACTAATTTTTATTTGAACTTTATCTTTTAATTAACTATTAATTAAATTAGTTTAAACCATATAAGGATTAAATAATTATTTACTATTAAACTATTAATTATATAATTTTAATTTAATCAAAACCTCACCTTACTAGGTTTTCAAAAATTAAGAGGTATAAGGATTATCTAATTTTAATTATTCTATTTTAACCAATTAAATCAATAATTATCAAATAAGGGAACCCTAATATCCCAACAATATTTTCAAAAATTAGGGTGGAAGTAAGGGTTTCAAGAACCCTTGCCCAAGTCGAAATTTACATCCCTTGGGGTTTAATTTTAATAAACCCTAATTTGATCCATTCACCTATTATGCAAATCAATTGAAACATGTGACTTTAATACTCTAATAGGTTTTATAAGTTACAAAAATTTGTGGTGGAAAATAACTTAACCCTTAAGTTCACATGCAACCTAATTGGATCTATGTTTTCACTATTGAAAGCTATAAACTATGACGATAAAAAAGAACCCTATGGAAACCCTAGAGATTTCGAAAATCATAAAAGGTTAGGGATTACATACCTCTTAGTTATTGTTGTAAATAACTAATCAAATATTTCTTCAATTAATCTTGGAAGCAAGCACCAGAAATCTCGTGTCTCTGATGCTTCACACCCAAACTCTAGCAACTACGAAACTTGAAGAAAGAGGAGATATAATTTTGGCTATCCTTTTAGGAGAAGTGATTATCCAAAATGGATAGCCTAAGATCCTTATTTATAACTGATAGGAAAACCCTAAATAACTCTAATTTGAATACAATACTATTATTTCAAATAAGGTAATTATCCTTATTCCCTAATTATCCGTCAGGAATATTCTAGAAACCCTAGAATACTCCTCCTAAAACTGTCCACCTCTTTTGTTCAACTATTGAACAATTAAATCATAGGTCCTTACATTTTTAATTAATCATATTAATCCCAAAATTAATTCTAGTTAATTTTTGATTAATTCTTAATTAAATAATACTATTTATAATTAATAAATTATTCTCATAATATATTAATCAATCATTTTGCTATTTATTAATCATATAATAAATCAATAAATCTGTCTCTCCCTAAAAATCATCATATTCAATTAGTAGGTTTGATTAATTCTTATAGGGAATGTTCTGGAACCCTTTTGTTCAATTGTTGAACAATTACAGTTTAGGTTCATGCATTTTTAATTAGTCCAATTAATTTCAAAATTAATGATAGTTAAATTTTTGTTAATCCAATTATTATTATTATTATTATTATTATTATTATTATTATTATTATTATTATTATTATTGAAAATAAAAAAAGCTTTATTCCGTAAGAGGAGCTTTCAGTTTTTATTTTAAATAAAAAGTTCAAATCTAAAAGCTGCTTTAAATAACTTTTAGGAGTTTGTTCACATTTAGTTAACCATGTTTTTTTCGTTTACATTTGACCATTGAACTTATTTGATTTGTTCCAAATAGGGTAATATGACTGGTAATTATAGTAATATTGCCCTATTATGAACATGTCAAACAAGTTTATTGATCAAATGTGTACGAAAAAAAAAACATGGTTACTTAAATATAGACAAAAACCAAAGTTTCTTACCCATTTTGGCAATACTGGACAAGAACCGTCTCAGGGTTGTGCATTGGGATTAGGCTCCGACAGTTAATGAAGAATTAGGTTTGGCTTGGTCTAACCCAGTTCAGTCCCGACAAGTCATGTGCTAAGTTGTGTTGGTAGGTCTTTAAAGCACATACAGCCTAACCCCTTAAGCGTATACAACCTAAACCCTAAGTAGCTGGACCTAAATTAGGTTGTCCCAAGACCTAATCGTCTCCTTATACACAAAGACTGTACAACTCAATTTCATGTCATACCAATGGATCTTTTGACTACTTACACTTGACATAAAGAACCCAATATTACCAAAACGGGTAAGGAACTTTGGTTATTGTCCATAATTAGATAACCATGTTTTTTTCGTACACATTTGACTAATAAACTTGTTTTACTTGTTCATAATTGAGTAATGTTACCGCCAATTAC